>NW_007735342.1:73350-79503 GCF_000696425.1 Galeopterus variegatus | reverse complement strand
ATATATATATATATAAAATACAATTATCTTCTTAAAAAACGGAGTGATATATACATACACGTGTATGTGTGTGCAATGTGTAGGATTACATCAAAATTTTTATAGAGAGTATTTCTGAGTGTTGTGATTATGTGAGTGATTTTAAATGTCTAAGTATAACTTATTTGGGGGGGTATGTTATAACAAATTACAAAAGTAACTATCTTAAAAAATGCTCTACTATTGGATAATATGCATTTTTGTTTTCTAAACTTCCTTTCAAATTCCAATAAATATTTCTTTTAAATGTGGTTTTAGATTTTCAATTTATCTTGTATAACTGAAATTCCAATAAATATTTATCTTAAATGTGGTCAGAAATGTTTGAGGATTAATGCTATGAGGAATTATAAACTAGAATAAAAGGTCTAGATTTGCAATACAAAAAACACATTTTATCTCTAATTTCAAGTATTACAAATTTACGCAATTTATGCATGCTCAAAATTTTTAATCTCTTCACAACTTTTCATGATCATATTTATCATTCACTAAAAGCTTAGTATGTACTAATCCTCCCTGTAAGTAATTTACATATTTTAATGCATACAAAGCTTTGGACAATCTGAGGAGACAGGTCCAGAACTGTGGTGGTGTAGTAAGGTGCTCAGTTTGGGATCGATGTAACAGTTCACCAAAAAAATCAGTCAACATAATAAATAATGTTTTAATGCAACAATGAAAAAAATCAATGCAAAAAAAAATCCAAGTTGAACAAGATGATGAAGAGGCTGATCACTTAGAAAGGAGATACAGAGCTTACCAAGGGGAAACACAGTAATATAAGAACAATATTATCTCAAAACATAATCAGTAATATTAGAAGTTTAGACTTTAAAACATTTGAGTATAGGCTAGATCTACAGTTACAATTATCCTCATTACGTAATCAAAATACCTTCATAGTATGTATTTGTACTTTACTTGTATCTTGTCCAAAATAAGATACAAAGAGTAATAGTGGAATTTCATCTATTTATATATGTTTAGCAAAATATAAATCTCATATTCACACTTAACTATTTGAAATTTAAAATAAATATCAAGTTCAAAATACACTTAATAATGCATGTTGAGGAAAGTGTAAGTGACTAAAAATAATTGTAATAGGTCCAGGTTTTCACATGTCGAACTTGCCTGTTAGTTAATTTTTATAACTAGCCAAATCCTTTCTGGTTAGGACACATATTTGAAGGCTAATTTTATTATTTTAATGGTCATTTGAAAAAGTCCCATCACTATTACTGAGTAGAATCAAAATAAGTGTTTTTTATTATGTTGAGTCCAATGATCCCAGTGCTTCTATTTCTCCTCCATTTCAAGAAAAGACCTAAACACCGTACTTTACAATGTTTAAAAAAAAAAAAAAATCAGTGATGCTTGTTAAAGCACAGCAAAACAGAGTTTACTTAGGACAATTACAATAGGTATAGGGACCACTTCAATGGGGTCTTGAAGAAGGGTCTTGAAGTAGCTTCAATAATTTGAAGCTATTCTGGACATTGTACAAGAAATTGATTTGTCTATAAATGAAAAAGCCATGCTATAGTATTTGGCTTCCACTATTCAATCTTACATTAAGCTAACACCCCACTATATTTTTCATATTAAAGTTACATATTTACATGTACCTAGGGGAAGAGTTTTAATGTAGTGGAGACCAGTCCTAATACTGAATGTGTTTCTTTGTTATTAGATGCTAATTTTGACTTGAGAAGAGTGTAAGGACCCTTATCAGTTCTTTAAAAAATTCCCCAGAGCCTGTTGTTCTCTACTGGTAATTTAACTATTTTACTAAGCAAGAAATTATGGAATGCCTACTGTTTGTTTAACATTACACCAATAATAAAAGAACACCTATTTTTGTAACTCTTTTAGGTCACTGAGTACTACATATAAGGAGTGAACCTTTTAGTGAATTTTTATGAAAAAAAATTCATAGGCCAATAAATCATCACCTTGAAAACTGGATTATTTTGGACCTAGATTTAAATGCTGAATAAGTGACACAGTCTAAGTGATTTTTTTTTCTGTGTTCTATAGACTATACTTCAAGTAGAATTTAAGGAGCAGAGTCATAAAAAAAAGAAAGACCAGTCCACATCTGGATCAGATGTTAGACTGAGGTTAGAATTCAAAATCAGCCAATTTTAGCCAGTTTGGATTTGTCGAAACTGATCTCAGTGTATGTGAGGAGGTAAAAGGATTCCTTTAAAGATTATTTGGGGAAAAATTATGAGTTACTGATAAACTCAAAATATGTAAGTGACTATAGCAATTTAGATATTTTTTTAGCTCGTTATTTTTTAATAGTAAAGAAAACAGTCTGGGAAGTACATCTTTTTGCATAAATGTTGATGTAGGATAGTGCTTTTCTTTTTTAACATTTTTATTGAATCAAAATTGATTCTACATATTTTTGGGGTCCAACATTGAGATATGTTGATCAAATCAATATTACTAGCATATATGTTGTTACAGATCATAATTATTCTTTATGCTCCTTGTCCAATCTCTCCCCTCCCCCTTCTAATTGCTAACTCTCCTTTTGAAAGAGTAATGGTTACTCTGTTGATTTGTTGCCTACATGATCTGTCCAATGCTGAGAGGTATTATCAGGTCCTCCAATACTATCATAGAGCAGATGCTTCTTCTGTCACTCAGCAATGGGCTTTATGGAGAGAGACATCCTCCTTTTCTTTATCTCTGCTGGTGACTCTCCCTGTGTCAATGCAATCCAGTGGCTGGCAGACCATCTGCATGGTGGTTGTGGCATCTAGCTGCTTTTGCAGCAGCCATGGTTATTGTGGTGGCTGTGGTGGGCACCCACATGGAGGCGATGTTTTTGGCATGCTCCTTGGTGCTGTCGGTGTGCCTGGTTATGGGGAGTGTCTGGTCCCTGGCTCCAGCCTCAGGTCCCTGGGTGAGCCCCCAAGGTGCTGGCATGGTGTGCCTGGTTGTGGGAGGGGGGTCTGGTCCCCTTCTCCATGCCTCAGGTCCCCGAGCAGGCCCCCAGGCACTGGCATAGTATTCTTGATTGTGGGAAGGGGTACAGCCCCTTTCTCCATGCCTTAGGTCCCCAGGCAGACCCCAAAGCACTGGCACAGTGTGCCTGGTTGTGGGAAAGGGGTCCAGTCCCCAGTTTCATACCTCAGGTCCCCAAAACACTGGTGGTGTGAGTGGTTGTGGGCGGAGGTCCTGTCCCTGGCTCCATGCCTCCTGTCTCCTGGTGGGCCCCAAAGCACTGATGGTGTGCCTGGGCCAGAACTAATTTTTTGTCCTTTGCTTATTTCTGACACTGGGGAAATTCCTGTGGGAACCAGTACTTGAGCTGTGTGGTTGAGCTAAATTGCTTCTTTGCTGCTGATTCCCTAGAGGAGGATTTTTGTGCAGCTCAGGGTTTAATGGCTGATCTTATAGGTACTGCCGGCTCTCCAGAGACTCGGTCCACCTGGGTCATGTAGAAACTCCGATCTGGGCCTTAGTTTTTTCATCAAACTGCACCCCAGGCCATTATGCATTCCTGACCAGTCTCCTCTGAGTGGTTTTTCACTGATTGGGGGGTGGATCAGCTGTCCTTGCTGGGTTCCAGTGTTCTCCCGATAGGCCTGTCTCCCCCACTGCCCATGCTCCAAACACTTCCCATGGGACAGACAGTGCACCAGTCCCTTGCATTTACTCACCAGCCTCTGAACAGCTCCCCTTTTTCAGCTGTTCTGGCTCCTTGCTCCTGCATGGGATCCACAGGAACCCTATTAGTGGTCTTGCTGTCCTGGGGGCCACCAAGTTCCTCTTCTCCCCTGCCGTCTCCAAGCAACTCCATCTGAAGGGCACAGCTGTGGCTTCTGCTAGCTCCTGCTCCATGTGCTCAGCATTCCAGCATTCGTCTAAGTGATTTTTAGTATACAGTTAATAGGATTTCACTATGCACCAGTCAGAAATGTTTCTTTTATTATTTAATGATGATTTCCCTAACGATTCATAAAGAACTGGCTTAATGAATAGGTGTGGAAAGCCAAGGTGATATAATTTTATGAATTCTGGGAAGACCAGTTCCTATAAAAAATTCACCCAACCACCTGAGTGATACTTACTAAGTTATATTAAAGTGGGACATAGTCTTTAATTCAGTAAATTATGACATGGCAAAAAAATTTAAATATTTTTGGAAAACAAAAACAAAGTGACAAAAATGTACAATCGTAAATAGAATTGTAAATAGAGTAAGGTAAGAGAGTAGAATCATTGCTCAGTGAATACAGATTTCTTCATGCATGAATTCATTTTGAAAAATGAACTTTATCTTAAATTATATTATTTCCCTCTTGTTCAAAATGCTCAAGATTTTGCTGAATATAAAATAACAAAGTCCTGCCAATCTGGAAAGTAGGTCCTCTACCCCAGGTTCAACCATTCTGCTCAATGAACCCTTTAGCCAGAGAGTAATATTATATTTAATGAGGGAATTAAAAATTTATGCTAATCAAAGAAATATGGACATATATATATTGGTTCATTTCCCACACTCTCTTCAGGGAGTATATATGAAGTCATTGAGGGCACATAACTTCTGCATATATTTTGCATGGTGAAATGCCAAACAGCCAGCTTCATACAAATTATTTCTATACACACTATATGAGTTTAGCACTTTGTAAGCCATTTTCAATGAATCAACATGCTATATGACTTTTTCTGCCTTACAGTTGACAAACATTGACAGTGAAACTCCACATGAGTGTAAACTGTTTATAAATTGATGAGCTTGTATTGCGTGGCACTAGACAACCAATCATTTTTTAAACAATTTTAAATGATTCTGAATAAAAGTTGGAGGCAGTAATATTTATTTTGGGAATAGGAGTATACCTCCTTTTTTNGATGTAAATCTTCTCCCAGCTCCTTGTTAGTTTTGAAAGCTGAGAGCCATCTCTTTGAAATGTAATGGCCATGAAAGATAGGATCTCTATCTCTCAGTCTCTATGGGACAGCAGGATCCTAACTTCAGGAAGCACCAATATCAAAAAAAGATAGCCTAATCACTTTGACCAACCTCCCACATAACACCATCTAGTAGTTTTCCATAAGCTTACTCAGCACTTAAAAACTCTCCCACTTCTTGCTTCAGCATCAGTTGAGNTCTGAATAAAAGTTGGAGGCAGTAATATTTATTTTGGGAATAGGAGTATACCTCCTTTTTTTATTTTTATTTTTTCTTATTTTTGGTCATGGTAAATTGAGAGTTATCTTTGGAACTTAATTTTATCGTAGTTTAATTTGCCTGTTTAAAATGTTAGGAACCATTGTTATATGAAATGTTTGTTATTTTTTTTCCAACCATTTTCTTTTCCCTTTATTTTTGTGGGCCTTATGTATTTTTTTTTTTTTTCTTTTTTTACTGTTGGTCAATGTGGTTAGTGGATATTACCAATTCCATTCCACATATCATTTTTTTAAATATATTTTATTGGATTCTATAAAGGAAATGGAGATATCCAAGTATATTCCACATATCATGAACTTTTTAATATTTCTTTGGGTCATTTCTTTTGCATTGTGATTCTTTCTCTTATTCTATAAACAGAATGGCATTGCAAAAATTTCTAGCTGCTTAACTAAGGATAAAATCTTAAGTGTTTACAGTAGCTACAAGACCCTGAATGATCAAGTCCATTTTATGTTTGTAAAGTCACCAGCTCCTCAACAATTCAATCCGTGCTAGCCATACAAGCTTACTGGCTTTATTAAAAAACATGTCAGGCAATGGGCCACCTTTGAGCCTTTGCTATAGCTCTCTCCTCCAATCGAGATTTGTCCTCTCTATTGGCCTATTGCCTCATTTAGTTATGTCTTCTTAATGAGGGCTATGTCAACCACCTATTTATTATTACAAGGTGCATCCTACATCCTCAAACTATTAACGAAGATGGCCTTAAATTTCCTGTCAACTTTACTAAACTTTAGACAGGTTTCTTTCTGACTAAAGGCCCACTTTTTCTTAGAATATTTACTTTACAAAACTTACAATTGTAAATTCTTTCTTTGCCCTTTGCGATGTAAATCTTCTCCCAGCTCCTTGTTAGTTTTGAAAGCTGAGAGCCATCTCTTTGAAAT
>NW_007735342.1:71487-72744 GCF_000696425.1 Galeopterus variegatus | reverse complement strand
TTTCCATAAGCTTACTCAGCACTTAAAAACTCTCCCACTTCTTGCTTCAGCATCAGTTGAGGTCCATCTCTTTCCCCTATTACAATAGTCTTAAGTAAAGTCTTCCTTGCCCACTTAACTCCATTTTTTTTCTGATTTCTCCATGATACCACCATGAATTCCTCATCCAGTTTTACCTTGTTATACTTTCCATCTTTTTCACATCATTAATCATCTTCTTGTATATGAGAGTACTTCAAAAAGTTTGTGGAAAAATGGAACTGAAAGATAATACAAACCTTTCTGTGAACTTTTTGAAGATCCCTTGAATTATATAATTTACTTATTTATAATGTTTATTGTTCATTGCTTGTCTACCCCTACTAAAATGCAAACTTCCCAAGAGTAGCAATCTCTATGTGCTTTTGCTTTTTTTTCACCACTGATGTACCCCAAATGCTAAAAATTTATCCAAAACGAAGTAAGCAGTTAATATTTATTATGTTTAAGGTATCCTTGTTAGTTTGAAATTTGAAATTTGAGATATTTTCTAGTTTCATGGGAACTGGGTTTATCTATTATTTTTCTATGACATTATTGTTTTCAGTTGGTTTTAGAGAAAAGAGTAGGTAAGAAATGTTTTTACTATTGTAATGATAATACAAAGATTGCCATTGCATTTTAAAACTAATTAACTTTTTAATTAAAATGTAAATCGAAGGTATTTATTCATTTATTAAGCAAACTTTATTACTTATTCTATGTAACAGTACTCTTTCTAAATAAATATATTTTTTCATTATTCCTTTGAAGTTTTCATAAAATGTATATAAGTAGTCTTATTTATTCTTCTTCTTTGACTGAATCCTTACAATTGAATATTCAAAATAATAAAAAGAGTTTTTCAAATTTTTTTCAAAGTGACGACTTTTTATCTTGTAACCAACAAATCAATACTTAGGTCAGATTGTCCGAGAAATCCCAGCAGCAGAATAATGTTAAGACTCCAAAGTTTAGATAGAATGTTAGCTCAGGAATGCAGCTTGACTACAGCCTTAGTGCCATATACACAGAACATTCCTGTCTGTGTAGTCCTTTTCATTGTTAGATTTTATGTGAAGCTACAAAACTGATATAATCAGAGACAGACTCTTTTTTTCCCCTTGTTTCTAGCATTCATGTCTTTCCAGAGAGAAAACATGAAGTTTTCCATGATCCATCTGACACTTTCCTTCCCAAGAGCTAATATAAGAATGATATATTCCTGCTTATGGATCT
>NW_007735342.1:43091-69214 GCF_000696425.1 Galeopterus variegatus | reverse complement strand
GACCTAAGCTATTGTAGTTGTACATAGAGTTACCTAACATCAGGAAAAAAGTCAAGAATAATATTAATTTGTCATAATCTCATTTTATATCCTGAACATTTGTTTGATTCTAAAATGATTGGTATGCTTTTCTTTTTCTATTATACCTGCTCTTAAATTGCTAAATGATTTCAATTTTCAAGGGCAAAAAAACTGAATTGATTAATATTGTCCATTTCCATATGGGAAAGCATCTCATCAACACTCATTATATTACTTTGCCAATATTTTATTTGGAATGCAAGCAACAGATGCACCCTACAAGTATCATAACAAGTTTGACAACACAGTGAGGCTTGCTGACATAGAAACAACCAACAAATATATGCCATAAAATTTTTAAGAGCAATTAATCTTAACAGGAATCACATCTGATCATTCTTGGCTATTTATTCATTCATTTCCTAAATATTTATAAAGAAAAATACAATATTATGATTAAGATGAGGGACTCTGGGAAGGATTGCAGACAAAATACAGCATGGTGTTACAGTATTTGGTCCAACATATACTAAAAAAAGAAGTTATTTATAATTTACATAAGATTCAGATTAACTAATATCCTGTAATTTTTATTTGCTAAATCTAACAACCCTAATTCTGGATCCAGGGGGTTTGGTTTAAATTACAGCTGTACAATTAATAGATTGTATGCACATGAGTACATTACTTAAACTCTGTGCCTCAGGTTTTTCATTCGTGGAACTTAGCTGATAACAGTATCTATAACACTGACAGGTAAAGGATGTTGATATATGTATATGTTAATCATGTAATGTACAATGAACAGTATCTGACTCAGAGTAAACATTATGTAAATATGAACTGTGATATTTTTCTGCCTTTTTTGTGATAATGCTGTGTAACAAACACATCGAAACTCAATGATTTATAGAAACAAATATTTATTTCTTGCTCTGTGGTATGTAGATCAGCTAAAACCTTTTTTAGAATGGGTTGGCCAACAATCTCTTCATATTCTTTGGGCAAAAACAAATTACGTTACTAAACCCTATATAAAGAAATAAGAAGGTAAAATTCTCCTACAGAGAGTATGCCAAAGGAAGAGTGAGCATGCGATGGGAAAACTACCTACCACAGTTATTTTTATTGTTGAGCATATATTATTTCTAGACACTGGAAACTAAGCAGTGAACAAAATACAGCCCCATGTTTAAGAACACTTACATTTTGATGTAGAAAAAAATAGGTGATAAGCAAAAAAAAAATATCAGGTAGCGTTATTTACCATCAGGAAAATTAACAGACACTAAGGGAGAGGGCATGCTTGGAAATGCAGCAAAAGACAGCATCCAAAGGGCCAACTCTGCTCTTAAACTAAACGATGCATTTATCTCTACAATGTTCTTCAATTCTTCTTTATAATTCCACCTAACAAAACTACCACTCCGTTCTTTTCACTGTGTCTTTGGAAATGTTTATTCTATAATAACTTAGAAAAAAACAAACATAAAGGTTCTCAAAATTTAGCTAGTTTTGGTGAAATGTCAGAGTCTAATAGGCTGTAAAAACCATCTTGATACTTACGTACTTTGGAAATGCACACATTTTTCCATAAACTGCTCTAAGCATTTATGTAGTTAATACAAAAAAAGCTTAGTTTATTTAGCAAATATGTTACTAAACAAATTGGATATTCACTGAATAATACCAAATAATTGACTTTTAGTGAATTATATTTTGGAAAATAGGCTTTAAACTAATTAATTGAGAGACCCAATATTTTTCTCCAATGGCACATGTACACATACACACACTCTATTCACAAATTATACAGTGTTAAATTGCCAAGAACATATTAGAACAAGAAGTGGGGAGAAGTGTCAAAAACTAAGCATGCATTCTTGAAGATGCAGTGCCAACATGTAAAGTACGATCAGTAATAGTATTGGTATAGTGACAGATGTCCTCTGATAGGATGCATGCCAAGAGTGTGGAGCATTTCAGGTAAACTCTACTTTAATTTTCAAAAACCAAGGAGATGAGGTAGGGCAGGATCCACCTTTAACATAATAGAGCCATACAAGATGAATTCTTCATGTACAAAATATTATAATAGAACTTACACAGCATACTACAGATATGAGAAGCAAATTCAACCAGCATACACTGGTCAGTGAATACACTATGAAAGAATCTAACATACTGTCTTGACAGACAGTTATCAAGACAAATATCACTCAAGACAAAAATCATCTGAAATAACTACTGAAAATCACTGATGAACTAGGAGAAGTAGAGATGTCATCCTGAAGATGAGGAAGAACAACAAAGAAATATCTATAAAAAAACAAAAAAAATAGTCAATGCTTGAGGTTCTCAAAAGAATAAAAGAAACAAACTATGAACAGAGAATGAGTAGCAGGTTGCAGAGAAAGAGGAAAAAATTAAGAAACAACAGCAAGATATATAAAGATAAGAAACAAATTAAAAGAAGCATTAGATAAAATAGAAATACTGAAATCTATATAAATATATGAAGCTTAATTAAAATTAAAATTAGAGATACTAAGCATACACTTGATATTTAAAGAATAATGAAATAAAAAAGAGGCCAAACTGAAAATAATCACCCTGAGTATAGGGGAAAGGTTAAAGAAATTAAAACGAGAAAGACAATGATAAGAACGGTAACATAAAATGAAAACTCAATTTAAGTTTTATAGATAACTTTAAAGAAAGAACATAATTGAAATGGAAATTATAATTACATCTAAATTGGAAGATAACTTCCTGTCAATTAAATAATAGCTGATTATTCATATAAGTAAAATTTTTCTTCCAGGTGTCAATGCCCTTTAGCTAAATATCACCAAGAACACACATGTGGTTAAACATTGCGAATGCACACCATGGACTAATGCTTTTCATTAGGAGGATGTTAGCAGATTTGCAGGAGGTTTCAAAAAAACAGTGCTTTACTCTGGATTATATGCTACAAGGAAATAGTGTTAATTCTATCATCAGATAGCTTGATAAATCTTGTCTAGAAAGTGGTAGGAATGAAGTGTGGGTAATTATGTAGGAGAAATTGTAATACCAGAAGGACCTTTAATTGGTGAAGTAGCAGTGTCTATTTGTATTAACTAGAATAGGTAGATGTTTGGTTATTTTCGTGGTTTATTTTTATGAGTCCAGACTATAAAGTGGTCATGTTTTTCTCTTGTTTCATCATGATCAAAGAGTGGTCTTAGCTGTTATTTGTATTTTGAAAACTTTTATTTTCAGTAGAGCGTGAAGACTAGCTGTAAGTGCCTAGCTTTGAATGGCAGGTCACAACAACGACACAGCTTCTAGCATTAATAGGCCAGTCCCTGGATATCTGGGGCTGCCTTTTTGTATATTCATTCTCCCTTTTTTGCCCAAAGACATATGAAGTCAGGCTTCAGGACCTTAATTTATGATATGATTATCTTCACCATTGCTAAAAGTTTGCTGATCACAAGACTATTCAGAAAATGTAGCCTGTAGCTGAATTGATATTAGTTTCTCTCGCTACTTTTGTGGCAGGGGGAGTTGATGAATGCTCTGACTTGACAATGTATGTGTAGTAGTAGTTATAATCTGGGCAGGACATACCAGCCATCTTTCACAAGTTAGTTACCATAAACAGCAGTGCCGTCTCTAGGTAAGCAGAAGTTGGTTGCTCTATTTCTCTGGGTGTGCCTTATCTTCAAGACCTTGCTCACAGCTCACCTTCACAATGCAGCCTATACTGACTTCCTCATAGAATACTGCAAACTGTCCCACCGTCCATTCCTGGTATTCTATTTCACTTTATCTGACACTTTTCATTTTATGTTTATAATATGTTATTCTCTGCCTCCTTCATTCCAATATCCTAAAGGAGTAAAATGTAACCAACAGATAAATGGGCAAAGAATATTCCAAGAAAGGAATAGCCAAAGTAAAGCCATAAAGTTACAGTATGCCTGGAATGTTTAGGAATAGCAATGTGTTCAGTGCGGCTGTCTTGGAATGAGTAAGGCAGAGAATAATAGGTAAGTTACTATATTAGGCAGTTTTTATGTCACTTATAACAGAATACCTTCAACAGGGTAATTTATATAGAAATAGAATTTATTCCCAGTTTGAGAGGCTGGGAAGTTCAAGGTCCAGGGGGAGAATCTGGTGAGTCTCTTCTTTGTGGGATCTTTCTGTTGCATCCCAAGGAGGTGCGGGCAAAATCGTGTCTACCTGCTTTCTTCTTCTCCTTATAAAGCCACCAGTCTACTCCCCGATAACCTATTAGATCATTAACCCATTAATCCATTCATAGATTCATCCATTCATAAGAGCATAGCCCTCACCATTTGATTACTTCCCAAAGGCCCCATCTTTCAAATACTATGGTCAGACTTCCCCTCCTCTGAACATTGTTACAATGGGATCATGTTTCAAGATGAGCTTTAGAGAAGACGTTTAAAGTACAGCAGCTAATAATATCCCTTCTGAACTCAGTTCCTCACTTCAATGTTCTAAACTCCTTCTTGGAACAGTTACTTTACAACCTGATCATAAAAGTATCATAGGACTGTCACTTCTCCACATTAAAAGTGGCATCTGGAAGCTTTGCTAAGACCCAACCCAATAAGTTTCAGTGGTGCCATTTAGATTCTGCAACGTCTTCCCTCCAATTAGGAATTTCTATACAAATTTTGAAATGTTTGTTTCCTCACTACTTAAAGTTAATGTATGAAAATCGTACTTACTTATGTAAATAAGTTTAAGTAAATATATTTCTCAGTTCAAATAGAAACAGTATTTCCAACTAAATAAACTATATTATATATGACCTTTATTAGATATGACTTGAGTTACCTTAAGTCATGCACTATGATGTCCAAATTGTTTTTAAAATGAGTTATTTTGTGATGTTCTTGAGACCTCATTTTTCCATGCATGTGATATCTTTGTTATATGCTCCTTGAATGAGTCTTATCATTCACATCCATTTTATTTAATGATGTTTTTCTTTAAATTCACTATATTTTAACAACACCAAGCACCATGTTTATTTTCTTCACTAGGGTCCTAATAGTCTTTCTCTGGTAACCTCTTAATTATAATGTGTTTCTGAAGGTTTCAAAAATTAAACTTCATATGAAAACCTTAATTCTTCCATTTTTCTTACTCTCATGTTTTTTTCTTTTTATGTGAAATATCAGCATACAGACCAGAATGCAGAAAGAACATGTTCTGAATTATATCTTTCAAACATCACCTTATGTATTCTCAGCATCATTGGCTGTGTACTACTGTCAGTAGGAAATATTTTGGCAGTGAATAATTTGGTAAGTATAATTTCCTACTTGCTTTTTGATATGAGCCAACTGGGTGAAAGCCGGGGGCTCTTTGCCTGGAGAAGTCTAATTCACAAGAGATCAACTCATTGGCATAGTCACAGCACAATCTTAGTACCTCTTTGGCTTTTGCTCTGTGACATACATGGAAAGAAAAGCAAACAAAATATCCAAGAAATAAAAATAAGAAGAAGAAGAAGAAAAGAAAAGAAAATACCTATAAAAATGCATACATCTGAGGAATATATTCTCAACCTAAGTACTTGATTATACTTTATGTTTTATTTAGATTCACATTGGCTTAAGGAGTTGAGAATAAAATAAAGACATGGAAAACATTTTATAGTATCTGAAAAGTTATTACATACCATCTAGGCATTTATTTTCCGCCTACCACATATGTTAAAATACATTATTAAAGTATCCCTCGTAGGTTATGGTTCTATTTCTATCTTCATTTCTGAATTTTTTTTTCATATTTAGATACTTCATTGTGGACACAAAATATTTATAAAAGGACTTTTCATTTATTTATTATAACTTCATTCATATAAATGCTTTATGCATGGTTTAATGCTTGTCTCTTTAAACTTTTTAAATATTGTTTCCTTTTGTCATTTCTGTTTTGGTTATATATTTCTGAATTTTTATATAACTTCTAGATATACTCCTATGCTCTGCAATTACATGTCTTGGGGATAGACCAGAATTCTGAAGAATTTTGGAAAGTGAAAATGTATAATACTTTCTTTCACTGACTTTCAATTCTCTGCTGTGCTGTACTGTAAACTACTGTATGGTTACCACCCCCATCCCCAATTTCTATGCTGCATGATAGCTATATATAATCAAAATTTAAAAATTTAAAAAACAGTGAGTATCTCCTATGTCTAAATTTACTGTAGAAAGATGAAAAGAGGTTGTGTGAATGACACCAAACATTTCGTGGCAACATGTATGTGAGCAAAATGAGTGAGAAATTTTGGAGAAAAATACTAGATATCTCACAAGAACTGGGACTGGGGTTGTGATGATTTGTGATGCAAATTTCCAAGTCAAACAGTAATCTATGTTATTACCTTTATGTCTTATTTCTCTAACCATTCTCATATGAATTGCTTTGCATTTATACTTTTAATTCACCTCTTCAGACCATATTTTTAGGCATTATTTGATATATTTTCAGTCCTTGTGTATTGTGAAATACGAATACCTATCTGTTCTCCTTAAAATTTAATAACAAATTGAAGAGTATTACCCTCTTGAATCAAAATCTTGTGTAGTAAAAACACTTTTCTTGTTTACTTGTTTACTCCATTTTCTACTAATGGTTTAGTTTCAAATAAATGCTTTGTAGATAGTCTGTTTGTTTTGCATTGATGCTTATAAGATATTTTTCTAAAATAACACTTTTTTTTATTAAAAAGTAATGTATGAATAGTCTTCTTTTTTTAATGGTAAATTTTACATTTTGTATATTTTACCACAATTTTATGTTTTACGTCTTTTATGTTATGCGTATGTTATGTATGGAGTAAAAATATAAAATACATAAAATTAAAAACTTTAAAAGTTAATTGCTCTGAGCATTGATCTATAAAAATATAATTGTTTCAAATCTTTAAAAAATATATTTGTTTTCAGTTTTCTTTCCCTATCCAGAATCAGGAGAGTGAAGTGAAGGAAAACACTGACTTTGAGTCCAACAAAGCTTACGTTCTAGTCAGCTCTGTCAAAAACCATTTAAAATAAGGCAAATTTCTTTTCTTTAATTCTCAGATATGAATAGATTTCTAAAACGCCTGTGTAAAGAGCTTAAAAAATTCTTTCTAGAATAATGCCACAATAAAAGTTGACGAGATAGTAAAGAACAGCCACTTAAAATGCCTGGTAGTTGACTAGAGATAATATTACAAGTTAAAAATAATTTATTTAAGAAAATGTCCTGTTTTGACTGAAAACAAAGTCAAATATTTTGGCTAGGGGAGGCTCCCATCTACCTCTCAGCAACTAGACTGGGAAGTTATATTCTGTGTGTTTGCTGCAGATGAATTCCTCTGCAAAACTCATTGAAGCTTGACCCCATTGTAACAGTGTTAAGAAGGTGGGAAATCCTCCTATGGTATTTGAAAGGTTTCGTCTTTAAAAGGTGATTGAATCATGAGGACCATGCCCTTGGGAATAGCTTAATCCATTTATGGATTAATAGGTCAATGTTTTAGTGGGTTATCGAGGGAGTGGCACTCATGCCTTTATACAAAGAACAAGTGCTCTTGCCATTCTCGCCATGTGATTGCCCATGTCACCAGAGGACTCTATACAGAACCCCCACCAAGAAGAATGCCCTCACCAGATGGAACCCTGGACCTGGGCCTTCCCAGCCTCCAAAACAGTAAAAAATAAACCTTTTTACTTTGTGAATTACCTAGTTTTAGGCATTCAGTTACTAGCAACAGAAAGTGAACTAATCCAGTTGTGCTCCCATCTTCCATGTTTATGCCATAACTGTGCCTCTGTACTGCAGAAAATCCACTTTAGGCAAGAAAGGAAGGCCATGAAAAATGGCATCTTTCTTACCTCTCCCTCCCGTACCCAGTTCTGGCTCCATTGCATAGAGTCCATTCTGGGGAGCTGTGAGGATAGGCAGCCCACGTTGTCCCCACTACCAGCACTGTGAGGAGGGAATTTCTACTCGTGGATAGATCTGAGGTGCTTGACTTAATGTAGAGCAGAGCATGGAATAATCCACTTATAGGGACAAATTTCAAAAATCATAGTGGCAAATAAATAGAAACTGCTAATATTTCTGTGATGCAGGTAGGGGCAAGATAAATGGCAGATCTGCCAGAATTTAATGAGGAGAGCTATGAATGAATATAGCCAAAGAGCGTCCTCTTAACATCAAAATCCATCTTTGGTGGTCCTGAAAACAATGCACATTTGCAAAATTGTGCCTGTTCAGGAGATACCAGAGAGGAAAATTGTGAAGCACATGTCAGTGCTGAATGCAGAAGAGGATTTGAACGTTACCCAAACTGAAAGCATTTCCAAAGACACAAACACAGCTACCACAAAGGATCAAAGCCTTGTGGCTCAAGATTTAAGCACAACCTCTGAACAAACACTTGCTGACCATAAAGCTAGGCACACCTGGGGCAATTCTGAAGCAACTAGGTCCAAATGATGGGCTTAGCAAACAAAGACTTCAAAGCAGCTCATTTAAATATGTTTGAAGTAATAAAATGATCTATTTAAAAAAAAAATGAAAGAGAATGTATTGACAGTGATTCATCAAATAGAGAATTTCTATAAAGAGATAGAAATTATAAAACTTAAGTAGAAATTCTAGAGTTGAAAAAGACAATAACTAAAATTTAAAAAAAAATTAAAAAAGAAACTAAAAGGGGGCGAGTAGCTTTAAGCACTGAAAGCATTGGAAGATTTGAAGATAGATTAATAGAGATTGTCCAATAAGAATAACAGACAGAAAAAAGAACACATAAAAATACAGACTTAGAGACCTATGGGGGAACATTAAGAATATCAACATAAATATTATAAAGAAAGTACCAAAAAGAAAAGAAAGGAAAAGACAAAATGCTTGAAGAAATAATGGCCAAAAACTTACTGAATTTCATTAAACTTGTGAATCTACATATCTAAAAAGTTTGACAAACTCAAAGTAAAATAAAATACAGATCATCACATCTAGACACACATGGGCAGCCACTTGAAATATAATGACGAAAAGAAAATATGCAAATCAGCAAAAGAAAAATGACCGGTTAGAAACAAGGGAATCACATAATGGTTAAAAGCTAATTTTTCATCAATAATTATGAAAGTCAGAAGGCTGTAGAGGGCATATTGAAAGTACTGCAAACAAAAGAATAACTATGAGAGACAAAAATAAACTTGTCAAGCAAGTATCATATCTAGGAAAAACTATCCTTCAAAAAGGGACATAAATTCAGAACAGTCACAAACAACGAAGACTGAGGGAATTCACTGCTGTCTGAACTGGTTTACAGAAAAAAAAAAAGTTAAATAGACTGAAGAATGTGAGACCATAAGTAATTTGAATCGATTTGAAAAACTAAAGAGTAATGAGGTAGATAATTATAAAATACAACATAATTATATATTTTTCTTCATTCTTCTCTTAATTAACTTTTAAAAGATGAATAAAATAATAGTTATAAAATCATATTTCTGTATTTATAACATATATATATATGTGGAAACAGGGCAAACAAAGGCTGGGATAATAAAGCTATATTATAGTAAGGAAATAAGAGCAGATTGCAACTCAAATTACAAATAGGTTAATATACAAGACTATATGAATATATTCTGTCTTTTCTTTATGCTTTTAACTTTTTAAAAGACATAAGGTTACAGAAAGCATTAATTTCAACATTCTACTGTTGGGTTTATAACATATATAGATGTAATACACGTAATTTCACACATAGGAAGGGAAGACAGCATATACCTATACTGATGAAAAGTTTCTGCATTTTACTAGAGTTAGTTTATTACAAATTTGAAGTAGATTTAGATAAGAAGTATAAGTCATCTGTAGAGAAACTACTAAGAAGGAAACTCAAACTCTGTACTAAAAAATGATAGTTCATGAGCTCTTATTATAAAGATGGCTGACATAAAGGAAGATCAGAGGAACAAAAAGTCAAAATTGACCTATAAAAAACAAATATCTAAATGAAAGATGTAAATTCAACCATATCAATAATAAATAGAATAAGAGTACAGATCTCAAATTAAAAACCTTAGTATTTATGTTAAGAAACCAGCAGTAGTAGAGAAAACTAAATCCAATGCAAGAAAAATAAACCCCAAAATGAAACCAATAAAGATTAGAAAGGAAATCAATAAAACAAAAAACACTAATATAATGGAGACAACTGAACCAGAATTTGGTTCTATTTCAAGACTGAACAGACAAACAATTCACACACATTTAACCAGATTGACCAAGAAAAGAAGAAAGAAGACACAAATTATCAACATAAGGAATAAAAGAGGAAACAACACTACTGACCTACTATATTTTAAAAGAGTTAAAGAAATAGTATGAACAATTTTTATGCCACAAGTTACACAATGTAGCTAAAATCAACAAACTCCTAGGAACACAAATTACCTGAATAGGCTTAAGAAGAAATGGGAAATCTGAATAGACCTGTACAACAAATAAAGAGATTAAATTAGTAGTTAGACATTTTACTCCCACACAAAGAAATGTCCAAATGTAAATGATTTCATTAGTTAATTTCACAAATATTTACAGAAAAAGTAACATTAACACTCAGTTAACTATGCCAGTAAGTACATAGAAAATTCTTCTTAGCTCATTCTATAAAGCCTGATCCACTAGGTAAAGTTGACATCACAAGAAACCAAAACTATAGAGAAATATTCCTTATAATTACAGATATAAAATTCCTCAGCAAAATACTAGCAAACAGAATACAGCAACATATAAAAAGATTATACACCATGATAAGTGGGGTTTACAGCAGGAATGAAGGTTTATTTACCATCCAAAAAATAAATTAATGTAATACATCATAGTAATAGAATAAAAGACAAAATCATATTATCATCTCAATAGATACAGAAAAAAATCAGCTGACAAAATTTAAAACCCATTTATGATTAAAAAACCTCTTTATATACTAGAAATAAAAGTGAAATACAATTCGATAATAAGCAACTAAAAAAAAAAAAAAACCTGACAGCTGACAATGTATTTAATAGTGAAAGATTGAGTGCTTTTTCCCTAAGATCATGAATAAGACAAGATTCTTAACTCTCAGAAATTTATTTAATATATCACTGGAGGTTCTAGCCAGTGCATTTAGGCAAGGAAAAGGGAAAAAAAATTGGAGAGATTGGAAAGAAAAAACATAAACTATGTTTACTCGCAGACAAGATCTGTATGTAGAAAATAGGTAATGCACATTTTTACACACATGCACACACAGAGAATCTATGAATTCCACCAGTCTCAGATTAAAAGATCAAATACCAATTTTAATGGAATTAAGAGAATTCCATTTATAATAGCATTAAAATAAAACATCTAGGAATAAATTTAACTAAAGATGTACAAGTATTGTACTCTAAAAACTACAAACATTGCTAAAAGAAAATGAAGCAAGAACAAATAGAAACTGGGAGACTTCCACGAAAAAGGTTGGGAAGACTTGGTATTTTTGCAATGGCAATAATTGCCAAATTAATCTAGGTTCAATATGATCCTTATCTAAATTGCTGATGACATATTCTGTAGAAATTAACA
The DNA here is from genome assembly GCF_000696425.1 of Galeopterus variegatus. Taxonomy (NCBI): domain Eukaryota; kingdom Metazoa; phylum Chordata; class Mammalia; order Dermoptera; family Cynocephalidae; genus Galeopterus; species Galeopterus variegatus. The sequence goes on along the minus strand of NW_007735342.1, from coordinate 57,526 downwards.
ATATCCTAATATGATACAGAAATTTAAAGACCTTATAGTGAAAGCAATCTTAAAAAATGAGAAGAAGCACATCCCAGCTTTCAAAACTTAATACAAAGCTACAATAATCAAGACAGTATGGTTGTGACATAAGGAAACATATGTAGATCTATTAAACGGAATTGAAAAATATAAAATAAATTACTGCATGCACGATCAATTGATTTTCATAAAGATGTCAAAAACACTCAATGGGGAAAGAATAGTCTTTAAAAAAAATTATCTTAAGATAACTGCATATCCAATGCAAAAAGATGAATTTGGAGCCTTTATTCACAATGTACGGACAAATCAACTCAGAATAAATCATATACCTAAATGTAAATGATAAAAATATAAAACTCTAAAAAATTCTGTTTCCTAGGTTACAATTAAATTTTCTTGAACTAGGCTTAGACAAATATGCATTAGATACAACATAAAAATGGCAATAAATAAACAATTTACAAATTAGGCACATTAGGAGTTTAACAACAGTAACTAATATTATTTTCTTTTGGTGGTGGGCAGCTGTACTCGGGTTTGGTAACAACTTTTTTGGTAAAAAGTCCTAAGGACTTTTTCAATTTTTTTTTTATAAAACAAAGACAAAAACACTGGTTTGCAGACATCTATATATATATATATATATGTATATATATTAAAATACTAAAGTGTTTATGTGTCTAGTTTGACTGTAGCATTTATTTTGGATTTATTAAAATGTCAAACTGCAAAACAAATATGGTTTCAATTATTCATTTTTATACATGTAATAATAATGGAGGCTACTTTGAGAGGAGAATGCTATTAGTATTTATCAGAACTTCACTTATTGGAAAGAAATTTCAGTAACCTGCATTTACAGTAGCTCTGTGATTACCATGAGATTATGTACAGTAATTGGCCTGTGGCATGTTTTCAAATCATTACAAGCACCAGGTCTTCATAAATGATCATGTAGGAAACATTTACTCAATATTGTTTAAATATGATAAAAGCTTACATTTTGATTTTATTTTTAAAAGGAAAGTCCTCCAGTTTTTTGAATACCCAATTTATTTAGCCAAATTCCAGGTTAGTTTTAAGTACTCCTCAAAGAGATAAGCAATAGCCATGTTCCCCTTACAGGCCAATAGCAAGAGAAGTAAAAACAAAGGGATTGAGGAATGAGGAAAAAATGTGCAAGTAGTTTGATAAATTCCAAATTATAATTTTCTGGTTCATCAATATGTGACTGGATTGATAGAATATGCAGAACAGTCTGAAAGGTTAAAATTAATGATGTTCTTAAGCAGGGGAAGCAATTCAAGAAGTTATAAAGTATTAGTTAAAATATTTTATTGGATAAAAAATAAATTACTTGTGGGTTAAAGGCAACATAGGCAATGTAAATAAAATTAAAATCTAAAAAATAGAGTAAAGAAAGTATTTTCAGCTCATGTAATTCCAACTGTTAATATAGTAAATAAACAAATAACTGGCAAAAATACCATGAAAGCAATAAATCCAATCCAATAGAAAAATAGGTAAAGGATTAAAGCAAACAAAAAAGAATTAAAAATAACTTGAAAAAGAATATACACAGGAGTCCATCACAGATGAATGGATAAAGAAAGTGTGGTATACATATATACAAGGAAGTAATAGTGATCTTCGAAAGGGAAGGACATTTCGTTATTTGCAACAATATGAATGAACCAGGAGGACATTATGCTAAGCATGATAAACCAGACACAGAAGGACAAATATTTTGATATACTACTGACATGAGGAATCTAAAAGAGTCACACTCAGAAGTAGAGTGGCATGGTGGCTTCCAGGAGCTGCACAGAGGAGAAAATGAGGAAGTTTTATTTGAAGGGTACATAGATTCAGTTACACAAAATGAGCAAGTTAAAGAGGTCTACTGTACAGCATAATGCCTGCAGTTAACAATACTGTATTGCATACTTTTTCTTATCAGAAAATAACAATAATAATAATAGCAAAAAATATAATAATTAAAGTTTGTGGAAGGATAGTTTGGGAGGTGATAGACACATTTCCGGCATAAATTGTGCTAATGTTTTAATGGATGTATGCTTATCTCCAAACTCATTAAATCATATACAGTAACATGTACAGCTTTTCGTATGTCAAATATAAAGTGGTTTTAAAAATATACTCAGAAAATTGCCCCCTCATACACACAAAGACAATGAATACTGAAAAATGGAACAAATAAATAATGCAAAAACATAAATACTGAGAAATTTATTTTTGCTTCTCAGATATATAGTATCTAGTGAGTAAGAGGGCAAAGATCTTTTTTGTGCACTATAGGTGTCTAAGACACAGAGGAGCACTATTCCAGGGTCACATTCCTCCCCCAAGTGAAGGTTATCAGAGATCAGGAGATCTGGAAATGGCCAGACATCTTAGGAACAAGTTCTGTCACCACAGTGTGAACATGTGAACTGGAGGACAACCATGCACAAATGATAAATGGTGATTACGTAATGAAGTTGGTGTTACTTATTGACTGTAGGAGAGAAAAGGTAATATTTTTTCCTCACCCATCACAAGGTTCATGGCTGAAGCCCCTATAACAAAAGACAGACTAACAAGAGAAAACCATGCACATTTATTTAATATAAGTTTTGGGTGACATGTGAGCCTTCTGAAATGAAGACCTAAAGAAACAGGGAAACCTGAGTATTCTTATTATTAGGTTTGAAGAAGAGCAGAAAGTTTTATATGACTGGACAAAAGAGAATATGAAATGATGGTAATAACCTGGAGGGAAGTTATCAAGTCATGTTTGTTCGGGCTCTTCTCTGTGTTCCTGTGTCTTTAGAGGTAAGAACATTCCTTTCTTCCTGGTATAGGGAGGGCACCTCTGAAAAGAGGGTCTTATGACATCCTTCATGGAGGAAGGGGCAAGAAAAATGTGAGAGCAACTTTCCTGCTGCTGTTTTCTCAAATGTCAAGGTGCCGTATTTTGGGTTTTTGTGCCCTGAACCCCATCACCACATAGAGGAAAAATGTCACTCAAGTATTTTTGCCATTTAGATGGACAGTTGTATGTATAATTTGCAATAGGTAAATCTAAAGGAAGCCAGAAACACGAATGTATCTGAATGAGAGATCTTTGAGTCTTTTTGTTCATAGAAAAGGAGACCACTTGAGATCCATTAACCTAGCTGAAAAGAGTCTGGAAAAAAATTGCAAGTCAGGAGCTGTGTGATTGCACTTTAACCTCTAGACAAACAGTCAAGAAGGAAGTCTGTGTTGGCTGTGATACACAGAGATATATGTTATAGCATAGGAATAGCAAGTAGACAACTTTTCTTATGCAAGGTCTCCTTTTAATTTACTAATAAAATTTCAAATAATATGAATGTTGTAATATAACTAATTGAAAATATGCTTGCATAAGTCACAAATAGCTCAAATATTCAATATCTGAGGCACATGTTATTTCACAAATAAAAATGTTTACCCTTAACTACTTTAAAATATAGGTGCACACTGTCTTGTGTTACTCCCTACCTAACCAGGGGTACTCCTATAACTGAAAGCATTCCAGGTGGCCAATTACATTTTTCTTACAACATAAAAAGTGCAAAGATAAAAAGGAACAGAAGACAAAAAAGTGTGGTGTTGTTGAATGTATTATATACACATTAATGTATATGAAAATGATATGACCAGTTTAAAGAAAAAAGAAACAAATATCCTTTAGCCACAGGTCAGTTTAGAAAATAAACCATTACCATTATCTTTGAAAGTCCCTCTCTGCACATGCACAAGAGATTCTTTAGGGCCTCTTAGAGGAACCATTATAGTTGTCAAATTTAATTGAACTAGTTAATGCAAAAATATTTTCCAAAATGGTTGCTCCTATGAGAAATGGACAAGAAACCCTAATGTTCCACATTGCTCCCCACATATTGTTTTTATATAATTTTGAATCTTTTCCTATCTGGTGGACATAAAATAGTTTTACATTGTGGATTTTAATTTTCATTTCACTGATTACTAATCTTGCTGAACAGGTGGAGGGAAAGTGATTCTTAGTTAAAAGTTTAAATACGTATTTTCAAATAAAGAGCTAAATTTTATGCTAATATACTGTGTTTAACCCATTCAGAAAGTCTTTCTTATTTCCAACTAAAATGAAAACTTTAAAAGTTCCTCCAGAAATTTGTAAGCTTTTTTATTAACCAAAGCTTATACTTTTCATTGTTCCTCTTGAGGAAAATCTGTAGAACTTTGCAGATGCAAATTTACTTGAGAATAGCAATCAAGACACTTTGTAGGACAATAAACACATTAATAACACTTTGCCATTGCACATGATATTATTCACTCTCAAGTTTAATTGCTTACACACTTTTTTGGTGGGGTGGAATATAAGGAAATTAGCACTGTTTCCTGGCACAATTAGTTATAAGTCCTTCATTTTTATTTTGTTGAAGACTGAAGGACAAATCAGTGATAACAGAATCAAACACTTGGGTAGTCAGCTCAGATTCTTGTCGAGGAGTAATTAATTCATCATGGAAATGGTGCGTGATTTTTTTTTTTTTAATGGAAATTTGAAAACAACTTTCTGTGTGATTGAAAGCTTTGTCAGTGGCCTACCCCAACATATAGCAGATGTTACTTTTCTCTACAAGATAATAGGAAGACCAGTGTGTTAAAATTTTGAAATGGCATAATTACTTGAATATATGTATCTGCTTCCAAATTCTCTTTTGCTCTTTTAGAATTTTACACACACCTTATATTCATACTGTAGATAAAGCTTAAGAGATTATAAAATGCATTTTTTTTTCTGTAAAAATGTAAGTTTGGGAAGCCAAACCTGCAAAGTATATGTATGTATATTTCCTTTCCTTTTGACTCATGGCTTCTTCAAGGAATTGAAATAATAGTGACATATTAAGACAATGCTTACATCAAAAAAAAAAAAATATGTCTCAAAATCTCAGAAAAATTTGAAGTGATTATTTGTATGACATTGGATAATTAATATTTTAAAATATATAGAAAACAGATTCCTTTTCTTGAATACTTGGCACTATAAAAAGAATGTAAATTACTTTTCATCTAAATATATATGTGGATACTGATATCATAGCTAACACCTAAAAATATGGATATACTCACATACTTAATGTTTATCTCTGAGATAAGAAATATACCAAAGGACCCATGTCTGTCAAAGGAATGTGGCAATCTTGTAAGTAATTTTTAACACGTCCTCCTAGACGAAACTGATTTTGTTTTAATTAACAAAGTTATTCTTTACTAAAGCCATTCAACTATTGTATTTGACCATATCAGGGATAATAATGTAATGTTATAATTATACGGAATGATTTATCTATTTATTTTGCTTTTACTTATCTTTGGTGAAATTATTTGAGTTCTATCTTAGTTGACCTAAATATAGAGCCTATTTTACTGTATAATACTTTAGTTCTCATTTTAATGTTTTTGTTTTCAATTCTAAAATACTTCAGAAATATTTAGAAAATAATTTAAAAATAAAAATTCTGCAAATACAAATATATATGCTAATAATGTCATCTTCTGTTTTGTGTCCCCTATATTGTGATTCTCTTTGGCCATAACAATTGGCCTCGATGGTCTTTTCTTCCTGTCTCTTTCTTTTGGACTCCCCTGTGTATTTGTGTTTTCCTGCTGATCCATTTGCATGGTTTACAATTTCAGGATGCCACCCTCTATGACCACATTTCTCTGAACTTATTGTTGTTTTCATTTCACTGCAATGCCAACCTTTGGAACTGATTTACTGACTAGGAAGCGCTTAAACTGTTACAAACACTTCGTCCTAGAGAATCAAATGCAGAACAGTAGCAGTGAGTGCTGTTGTGGGGTCTAACAAATCCCTAGTCACAGGATTCAATAAGACCCTTGTACCTTTTATAGTTTTTAAGTGACAGAAATATGTATGGGAGGCAAAATGTTCTTTGTTAAATGTCTGTCCAAAAGTTTAAAGGCAGTTTAAAACTGTAGAATATTTATTAATTATTAACAGATAAATAGAGCTAAGTATCTCCTCTAATTTACTGGGCAGGAAAATTTGGCTTTTTAAACATCAAACTTATTTGATAATCCATCTCATTTTGTTTTAAAGCTTTAATTCGATGTTATTTCTTTCACATTTATTATGTGTCTGTTCTGTTCAAGGTATTCTGCTCACAACTACTGACATGGATATTATATAGATGCACCTCAATGCAGAGTAATGTATGTGACTCTCAAGATATATGGCTCATACATTTGCTGCACATTCATGGATGAAATATTCCAATATAAGAAATGGGAATGAAAGTTAAGTACCTTGGGCATTGTGACTTCATTGTTACCATAGGTATTCTTAAAGACTTTGGGGGCTCTGTGTAATTGCAATATGAGAAGATAAAAATAGTAATTCCTGGAGGGGCTGGGGGAAGTGTAGGTATGTCTGTCTTCTGTGAACTAATAGATACAATATGGATAAGATATTAAACAAACATACAAACAATATAAAACAAAACAATAACTCCCTTTGATCTTGAGCCAATGATTTATACAATATTTTTGCATTTGAAATAAAATTGATTTCAGAGACATTACTGAAAAGGTAAGTTGAAGATGTGAAAAGCCGTGGGGTAGGAAAGCAATGTAGGTGCTTTAAGACATTCATTAATTAGCTTATCTACCCAAATCCCAGAATGTAATTTACTCTATATCAGAATATGGCTGATTCCTCAGTTTAACTGCTGAGCCTCAACAACTGCTGTTTTCCACGCTGTCTAGGAAAGACTGATAAGCAGTCAAACTGACTACTGTGGACATTTTAATATTCAGTTCACCTCTTTCACCGTTTGCCTTGGGGCAGCTAGAACACTTTGCACAACCTGAACTTTATCAGGATTTGGAAGAATTCACCTTAGGGAAATTAAAACTCCAGATACAGTCAAGGGACTGACGATTACAAATAATCCACAAACCCCTGTTTGGCAATACTGAGCTATCCTGGTGCAAATTTAGAGGTTTGATTTTTCTGTGTTTCTAGAGTGGGCATATGCATGGTAAATAACTTTTCCTTTTAAGTCTGTTAACTTCTCAGCCTAAATCAATTTGAGTATGACAACAAAAATAGTTTTGTTTTTGTATAATAGACAGGATTGGAATAGATATTCTTAGATGTTTGTATACTCCCTCCCAAATACATACAAACCCAGACACATCTGGTAGTTCTTTAATTTTGTGGATGCTTAGATGAATCACACAGATTCCTTTCAGAACACATTTCTTCAAGTGTAGGAGAGTTGACTGCTTATAGCTCACATCTGAGACTGCCCATAGGCATATCTCCAGTGGGAAGAAGTTGCCTTGTTCAAGATTACTGCTCCTTTCTCTCCCTCATGGCTTGCATATTCAGCAATACCAAGGCCAACCTCTCATTTCTCTATCTTAGAGAAGCATCCCAGTTTACACACTACCTTCCCTCTGAACAGTTCTTTCCTTACTTCCTCATAAGTGCTGTTACCAAAATCCCTCTCCAAGAAACATCCTGAATGCAAATTTCAATTTAAATCTGTTTCCCAGAAAATCTAAACTACAGAAGGTGATCAAGTAAATAAGACTAGTCTTCAATAGAACAAGAGGCAAAAGACAAATCCAAGTTCTACTCCTCTGTGCAGCTTGTTCTTTTGATGCTGAGTCTTTTCTCTGCAATCATAGCTCCATTCTGAGGAAGAGAGCTAAGAACTAGAATGGGTAAAGGATTTACTTGAAAACTGGTCTTAAGAAACTTGGAATGGATTGTAGCTTTCTAGCAACCACTTTAGTAAATGATTTCCAGACTCCAAATTTTACCTGACAATAACCTAATACTAAAATAATAAATCATACTTTTGGTGGAACATTTCTATTTACATTCTCTACAGTTGAGAAACTTTATATTTTTTGTGATGTGTTACAGAGTAGCATGGCCACTGGTAACTGGACATGTATTACCTCTCAGGGAAGTCCAGCCCCTCTTAAGTTATATAGACTTCCAGGATCTCAGAAGAGTTTCGTCCCCAGAGGCCCAACACAGCACTATAAAAGTTTAACAGCCAATACATGATTTGGGACTTACTGAAGCATCAATATGTCAATGAAACTTTATGTTCCCCAGAAGAATATTTAGTGGTCGTCGTTTCCACTTTTCTTATACAATGAAGGTTATGTAGAGGCGTTATACTCTCCCCCTTTATAAACGTTTTCCAAAATGTCTCTCTAATTCCTCATAAGAACTACTCTTTAAAAGGGCATATTTGTGTAGTAATTAAGAGTAGGAATTTTGAAATCGGTCATGCCTCATTTGCATTATCGTTATGCCATATGCTAAATGATAATTAACAAAATTTTCTGACAGCTCTAAAAACCAATACGTTATCTATATAGTGAAAACAGTAACATGACCTAGTAGCTAGAGTTGGCATAAGGATTTAATTGTATAATTTATTCAAAGCGTGTATTTGGCATATATTAAGCACCAAAAAAGACACTACAATGAAAATAAAATGATTATTAACTTTATCAGTTTCCTGAGAGATTTTAAAATCACTTTAATTATTTCTCTAAATTTTAATTATATTATCTGTTCTACTATGGGAAACATTAAAAAACTGGCATAATATATCTTTAGTGAATTTAACTCCTACATAATATCATGTTCTTCTTTTCATGGGTCTCCTTCATTCTGTCCTTCATGAATTCAGACCTCTCATGCTGTTTCTCATTTTTCCCTTCCCCACTCCCTGTTATGAAAATATTCTCTTAAATCCATTAGACATACCATTTCAACCTAGTCATGCATTCTCAATGTGTTATCTGTTACAAAGTTATTAGATTAGAAAACGTATCTTCAGAGATTAAAGGTAGTTTTACCTTGGTAGAAGTTTTAGACAGTTTGCCTTGGTAAAAATTTGTAGGTGAACAGAGTTACACATTTATTTGAAACATTACAATTATAGTAGGAAACACCTTCAGCCTACGTGTATACCACTGGTACCAAAGAAAGTTAAATGTTTGAAAAAGCACTTGTGTCCCTTTAAGAGTGGGCACTCATTTAACATTATCATTACAGTACACTAAATAGTACTCTAGTGACATATGAAATGCATCCCCAAACACTTATTTTCAAAAAATAACACTCATTCTCAGAAGCATCTGGTTCATTATGTAGGGCTAAGTCTACCATTTACAAAACTCCAGGGAAACAGAAACTTACTTCATTTGCGCCCACTCAAGTTTGAATCTTTTTACACTGCCCCCCCAAACTGGAGATACACAAATATTTTATTTATTCGTGATTAAGTGAAGATTGCAAAGGTATACATATATTTCCAAGAAGTAGTTGTCAAATGCAGCTAAATTAAATTACAGCATAATTAAAACAAAACCAAAGCAATCTAAAAATGCCCATAATGGCTATTTTTATATTTATTATTAAATATAAAAATATTTAATAATTTTAAATATTTTTTCCAATTCTGTGAGCAAACAATACCTAGAAATATCTAAAAATAATAGGTCTGTGAACTACATGCAATATTTTATTGACCTTTACAGACATAATATATTTAGTCAAATCCATGCTAGCTAAATGTCAAATTATTTTGCTCTGGTTTGCATTTACCCTCGCTCAGAGTAGTAATGACACTATAATGAGAAAAAGTTGATTAGCTCTTTTTTAAAAAATCCACCCTGATAGACACAATATTTTAAAACATAAAAACTTTTTGGTGAAAAAAGAGCAAAAAGAAAAAGGAGTGCTTAGACATAACTAATTCAAATGGCTATTTTGTATCACTTACTGATATTTGCTCTATGGAATAGATAATGCAAATGTGTTCTATTGGTATATTTTCCCCATTTGAAGTAGATCAGTAAAAATTTCAGCAAACTCTTTAGTCTTGAGTGCTACTGATAAAATAAATGAATACATACTAATCCAAATTGCATGGATAGGTGACAGGCAAGAGGAAAATAAATGGAAAAGGGGAAAAAAGGGGGGAAAAAAACCACCCAAAACTTTAATGCATATAAAGGGAGTAGTTTTATTGCAACCCCTAGTTTTTTTCATATGCTGTCTGTGAATGTGTTTTTCAAATCACTCTCACAACCACCAATCTAGCTGCCTGCTACTTATTTAGTTTATTTGGTAGCATTAGGATTGGAGAAGGAATTAGATACATGATTCCTGTCATTAAAATTCCTTCTGGATGGTTGAAGATAATAGACCAAAAACATGAAATGACAGGAAAGTTTTAAGAGATGAAAGTAATTAGTATGCAATATCAACTAATGTATTATAGGAATTAAGAGGCGAAGGAGTCCAATAAGGGCTGAAACAGACAAGGATATCAGGGAGATAAAAATGAGGTGGATCCCATTGATTATAAAACAGTGTTTAGATAAAGAGTTGAAAAGAAATTATTTTAATCAGAAGAATGAAATTAAGTTGAGACCCACTTTTAATTTAAAATGTAGTAGCAAAATTTGGATCCTATTAAAACCTCTTTTAGAAATAGTCTCGATAAAAATTTCTATGTTGTTTGCATGAAGAATATTTTTAGGATCTTGCCTAACTTTGCAATGGATGTTTGATTTCACCTCTGAGGCTATTAAAAATGAAGAGAAGATTGGATGATAGGGTATGGTTCAAAGGTTGAAACCATGGGGACTGAACAGTAGTATATAGTAATAATTTTAAATATTTTTTTGAGATTTTTAATTTCAAAGACTTCTTTCAAAATTTTAGCTATACTTTCTGCTATAAACACATGACAGAGACACTCTATGTATATACACACACATACTACACACACAACATAGACCAAACACTGAACAGAAATAGTAAGCATGTAAGGTGGTTAGCTTATTGGTCTGGGAATGGAAAAAAAAAATTACATTTTTTTTTTTTTTTTGTCTTTTTTACTGACCGGTAACGGGATCGCAACCCTCTGTGTTGCACCCGCACTGCGCTCAGCCAGTGAGTGGGAACCGGTCTCCACATGGGATCCGAACCCTCGGTGGGAGCGCCTCCACGCTCCCAAGCAGTGCACTCTCCAGTGCGCCACCGGGCCAGCCCCCCCCAAAATTACAGGTTTTTAATTGAACTGAAAGTAATGGCAGACAAAGTGCCTCAGGCAATTTAATGTTTGTGTCCAAAAGTTCATCGTGATCATCTTTCTTTAATTTTAAAGCATCTCCAGCTAAAGATTGTTAGTGAACCATTTTTATGATATTAGATCCTGTACATACTCTAAAGTGATATTTGAATAAATAATATATTTTTTATTAACTCTGTTCTTTAAAAAACATCTAAGATGTGAGACAATCAATATGCTTCAGAATAAGTTAACCTTAACATATTTCTTAACAGATACAGTAAATATTCAAATATGCTCCATTAAAAAAAACAATTTTATTTAGAAACACAGAACAAAGCAATCACTATCTTCACAGTTTCTCAGCCATAGTTACATTTGAAAGCTGAAAAATATTAATTTTACTTGACCTATATATAAATACAGTTTCAAAATATAAACAACAAAATCCCAGTGCTTATTGTTTTATTTAATCTTTTATTTAGCTTTATCTCATATATTACTTACATATAGGTGCTCCAGGGGAAAATAGAATATGTGTGATTGAAGTCTTCCTGAGCATATGCTATAGCAACAGTTCTTATTTCAAATGCACTTTTTAATATGAACAGATAAACAGAAAATGCCAGGAGGAAAACATAAAATCAGATTAAAATATTTCCAATTTTAAGGCATAAAAACTAAACCCCCAAAGCCTGATTTATTCAAATATCACCATGACCTTTTCAACATTGCTATAAACCAATGCATATTTAAATGTCTTAATTTTAAAATTTGTATATATTTACATACAAGTTATTTTACTTTTTGTATTGTTGGCTTATCTCTAAAATATATATGATAATGTAGATATTAGGTATATTGTATAAAATATATAGATTTACTTCATTGTCACTATTCACTAAATTAAGAGTAAAAACCGAAGTCTACCAGAGTAAAAGAGAAAGAGAACATTTCACCTGAAAAACTGAAGGAAAAAAAAAAAAAAAAAAAAAACCCGAATGATTGAAGTGTGAAAATTGAATGAGAGTGAGACAGAAGAGAAAGTTAGGAAGGGAGATACTCATCAGAGTGTGAAGACTATTTAAAGCAGTTTAGCTTTCAAGCATATGAAATGCGAATCAGGAAAATCACGTTTTCATTTCAGAAATAACATGTTAAAATAGAACGGAAAAAAAGTTTCAATGAAAGAAGACATTTCAAAGGCTGAGACCGTGAGGATTGGACAGTAGTACAGTAAGTAGACTTTAAATATTTTTAAGGGTTTTATTTTGTAAGATTCTTTTTAAAACTTTAATCACACTCTCTGCTAGAAAGACATGACAAAGACAGCATATGTATTCATACACACACACATACACCTAGATCACATATCGAATAAAATTGTAAAATAAGTGGGGTACAGTGCTTAGCTTACTGCTCTAGGAATGGAAAAAATGATGGTGGTTGAGAATTCAGCTCTTGGAGATGAAATATGTAATCTGTAAGCCACTGAGATTTGAGAGTTGTTTATTACTGAGGCATAACCTGTCCTGATAGAAATACTTACTCACATCATTTAGTGTATCTCTTCAGTTCTCTTGCTTGACTTAACTGTATACTTTATCATGTCTTACTTCATTTGCTCAAGAAATCCCAATAATTTTATCTTTGATTCTATATTCTTATCATGTTTTACCTACACATTAAATCATTCTCGGGGAACTAAAGTTATATATTTTAATTTTAAGTGTGCCTTCAAACATTGACACATTTTTTATATACATAAAAAAAATCGATTAAAAATCAGAATCATATGTAATTTATTTAGTGTGCCTAGGTATGTACACTTTCAATGTGTAAGCTATATTTTTTTGCAGATGTTTAATAATAAAATAAAAGAAAAATATTATTTTTACTTAAGTCATTGACAAAACTCTTCTGTCTACTATGAACAAAGGATCTGATTTGTTAATATATGATTATCCATTTAGAATTTTATGTTGAAAATAATCAGTATTAAAATTATTGTGAATTATATATTATAAGCCACAGTAATATATCTGATATATAACATTATATAATTCACAATAGTTATATATTCCCATTGAACTATTGGTAAAAAAAAATTTCTAATTAAAATATTAAAAAAATATATTTATTGCCAAGCACCATTCCTTAAGACATCTTAATCAAAATAATCTGTGGAGCTTTAAAAAATAATATTACTGGGCCTAAACCCAGATATTGCTCTTTAGTAGTTCCTGGAGGAGATGAAAAATACAGAATTTTTGAAAGCAACTTGGGCGATCCTAAAGTATAAGAGATTTTAAAAGCATGGTAGTAGATAACATTTGCAGTAAGTGAAAGTTAAAAAAAAAGACAAAAACAAAACACAACAGCAACAAAAAAAACTATTGGAGTGACATATTCAATAGTATCTCTCTTTGCTAAGTAACACTGATGTGTATATCTGAAGAATTTCATGTACAGTAGACAAAAACAAAACACAACAGCAACAAAAAAAACTATTGGAGTGACATATTAAATAGTATCTCTCTTTGCTAAGTAACACTGATGTGTATATCTGAAGAATTTCATGTACAGTAAAAGAAATGTGGTCAGGTGACCTGCTTGCAACAAAGACCTAAGAAAGAATAGAACTGATTTCCCTTTGAGCAAATAAAAAACTGAAAAGGAAAAAAAATATATGGAATCCCAAATACTCAAATACAGTAAACAGATTTTATTTTCACAGTGAATGATGAAAACAGTGGAGTGAGATACAGATGTTAGAGCAAGCAAGCAAGTTTCCTGTCCATTTGGGTAGCCAACAATATAATAGCTTTGGATCTAAGAACTTTAGCATTTTAAAGGATTCCAACCAAAGTATCAGGATGACCTTTTCCATACATGAAGGCTAAATGGAAACATTGCATTTTTTTTCTAGGTCCAAATGCTTAAGACTAGGATTTGAGGAAATGAGAAACAGAGGAATTTGCCAACTTCATATACAAATGACTCCTAAATATTCTTACATAAATTTTTGCTAGGGAAAGCCTATCAAGTGCTGTATGGGGGATTACCTCAAGAATGCCCTGGCTTTGGTGCTTATGTTAAAAATTGAATTAGAATATATCATGTCTAAACTCAAACCTCATACTTCTTCACTTCCTTCAAAGGACTGTCACTATTTATTAAATACAGTGTATCCAAATATTTATGTCCTTGAGTCTTTCAAAAGAACCCTAATTTAAAAAGATATGTTTTTAT
>NW_007735342.1:39677-41983 GCF_000696425.1 Galeopterus variegatus | reverse complement strand
CCAAATATTTATGTCCTTGAGTCTTTCAAAAGAACCCTAATTTAAAAAGATATGTTTTTATTTTCTAATCAGACAAATTATTTTACTAACAAAATTCAGCAGCAATGTACAAAAGAAGCGTCTAGATAAAATGAAATAAAAACAACTATAAAGAACTTAACACTTCGTTTTATTTTTAATGATATTATGACCCTGGACAACTTACACAGAATTTCAGCTACTCATTTTCCTTCTCACCACAATAAATTTAATCAGTATACCTTTTCCATACACTATTTTACAAACATTAACAGGAATTGAAAAAGACCATTGAAATAAAGCAGATAATGAACTTAAAGCAGACAGTCTTTCTAAATTCTCTGGACTTATTAAAAAGACATCTTATAAATTAACCTGTATTTATAAACCAAGTTAAAAAATTATGTCAAATTAACATTGGCCTTAAAATATTTAATATTAATAATTTTAATAATTGTTGTTTCCATTGGCAAAGTGCTTAGAAATTTTATATTTGGCATAGTAATATTTAATCCATAGGTATTTTAAGAAGCCTGGTAAATAAAGTATATTAAAAGAAAATGGAATCTAAAAAGAATTAAATCACAAATTTATTTTTATAATGAAATATTTCAAAATTCAAAATGTATTTTGCCAACCAAAACAAAGTTCTTAATGTTAAAATTTGTTATTATATATTAGCTCAATATGTATTTAGATTGATTGTATTTAGATTGAAATTATACTTGGATTGAATAGATATAGATATATANTGTCTGTTTCTCTGATAAAGTACTTCTTTCTGTGCAGTATTTTCTTTCAGATGTTTTCGTTTTGGTCCTAAATTTAGGAATATGGTGACATAACACAAATATTTCATTATTACATTTATTTATTTATTTTATTTACTATATTACCTTTGTATTTCTTTAGTATATCTTCATCTCCTCTTTCTCCTGTCCCAACTTGTAAGTTGGCTAGTATACATATTTTAGAGTCTCTCTTTATACCAAAACATATTAGAATTATCAGTGAATGCATCGACAGTATGTGATATGAAATTTTAATATTGACCAGTGAGCCTTTAAAAACATTATGGTGTGATTTCACTCATATGTGGAATAAAAAAANAATAAAAATAAGTAAAACTGAAAAAAAAATCTTTACTGAATTAATGATTGGTATCTTGGACCGACACCTTAAATTCTGACAACAGATTTTATCTGGAAGTCTAAATATATGAAATAATATTTTCAGATTGATAATTTTTTCCATCCTAGAGAGATTTTCTAAGAGTAATGGGTTGCAACTCTGAGGCTTCTATCACAAAGAAGGCTCAGAGCAGTCAAATAGTATAGGTGTAAAGAAAAAATAAATCTTCAATATAAATTTGGAAAATGGTGGTTCAGGAAAGTTAAACAATTTTCTATCCAGATGAATTTATTGCATGAAGCATTTAATATGCTATTGTATATTATACACCTCAGAGAAATCATAATGAACCACATTTCTCAAACTAATTTCCCAGGAATCTATTTTTCACAGAACATTTCTGAGAGATGAGGGTTGAGTTGAACATACTTTTAGAAATAACACTTTAGAGGCTGACTGAATTACAGAAAAAACAAATGGAATGCTCCTCAGCTTACAGATTCTGTTGTTAGAGAAGTTAATTAAAATGTCAGACAGTTAGAAAGTGGGAGACAAGGACAATTACGTTGAAAAAGAGAGGAAGAGAGAATGGAAAGGCAGTGAGGTGTACTAGAATGAAAGTTAGGATCAGTCGGTAGGCCAAGGTTCCAGTCCCAACTCCAAATACGTAAGCTACCTGCTATTGTGCAAACTATTAACAACTTTGTCCGGTAGCTCCTTATCTTTAAAATAAGGAAGCTTAGCTGAATGATCTACAAGTTCTCTCTTAGTATTTATAGTTAATTAAAGTACTTTTGTCACTGTAACAAGCTCTTACTTAGTGAGAAGAATATTAAATTAATGTATTTCTGCTCTTGGAACACAGACCTATGTAAAGTTATTTTTTTATGGCTTATGCATATTATGTTATATTAAAGAGGATTCCATCTATGTAATCTTAGTAAAGCCAAAGATAAGTTAACAGAAAAGCAAGAAGCAGGAGTCATAACATAGCATCCAATTTGCTTGGGTTGCAGAGAAACAGGTCAATGATTACAGGTAAGGCCTCCTATCCTGCCATTTTCTGTTCTTTCCAAGGTATTCGTTAAAATCATTGGTCTATTGAATGACATCTCTAATCTCTGGAAGGCATGGATTTTTATAATAGGGTAATGTTT
>NW_007735342.1:37876-38959 GCF_000696425.1 Galeopterus variegatus | reverse complement strand
GTCTATTGAATGACATCTCTAATCTCTGGAAGGCATGGATTTTTATAATAGGGTAATGTTTTTGAAACATTAACAGTTTTTGTCCTTTGTCTTAACTTTATCCCTTCCTCTTTTTACCACTATTCCTCTCATTCAAAAAGCTGGGCAACTGATTCAAAATAAAAGAGCTGACATAATAAAATGTAAATAAAATGACAGAATAAAAGATGGCATAGAATGTAAAAGAAAGGAGTAGGATTTGCTTTCCAAATAGTCTCCTTTTGATAGAAATACCAAGGGCTAGACCCATAGAACAGCATTTGTAATAACTGCCATTTGAGGAGAGTGTGGTTTTCCTCAGACCCTAAGAAATATTTATTTTGAGGCTGAGGGAAGAGAAGAAACAGTACAGGTATGAAAGCAGAAAAGCCACTAGTGACTTAGCCCCTGGATCTGCTAGCATTCCACCAAATTCTGTCTTTCCTTGTTTCATTATAACATAATTACAGTCAGACACATTCCTGCTCAGTCAGACATTTTGTATCAGCTTCCTTTGCTGTTACTTATAAACAATTAAATATCTGCCGAAGGAATTTGTGCAGAAGTGATGTGTGCCATTTCTGACCAGGACATGCTGACATCAGAGGTAAATCTTCCACCCACACCTTCCTTTCTGTCAGAACATAGAGGCAACGGAGTCTCAAACATGCAGAGGATGACTCAACTCTCTCAAGTGTGGTGGAGCAATGGCTTAGAAGGAAACTAGATCCTCAAATACCCATGAATTGCAGAAATATTCCTGAGATGGGGTACATTCATATTGTGACTGTTACATGAGGAAAAAATGAACTTATTGTCTTTGTGCCACTATTGTGGGGGCACACCTGGGGTCCTCCCGCAGACCCAGAAGGAGAAGGAGCCGACGGGATTACCCCTGGTGTTGGGACCGAGGGATCTCGGGGAAAAGTGAGGCTGCTGCCCGCCAACCCAACCCCGTGAAAGAGACACTCAGACACAGCAGGGGCTCTGTCAGGGCAGTTCCCCTTTATTGCTGTTACACTGCAATTTATATAAGCAAGCAAGTAGGGGCTTTCCATGAACTAA
>NW_007735342.1:35273-36938 GCF_000696425.1 Galeopterus variegatus | reverse complement strand
TGTTTTTGAGCTAAGTCTAGAGTAATCACCAACAGACCACCTGACTCGCACTCATGTGAGGATGTGTCTTTTGTCAGCTTCTAGTAGTTAGGTTGAGAAGAGTTTTCTGCAAACTTCCAAGTACCATCTTGTAAGATTATCAACACATAATCTGCTCTCAGGAAGCTACATAAACTCTATTTCTCATCATGGGGTGCTCAAGCATCATTTTCAACAACACCCAACACTTCTTACAATAACTGTCTAGAATTAGTAACATCTGTGCATGACCTAAGACTTTACATAATTTCCACTAGACTTAGTGGTGTAATAAATTCCTTTTGTTATTTATCAGTACACTAAAACCCATGGACAGTGGGTTCTATGCTATGGCACTCAGATCTCATTCTCCAAGTCTCTTTCTAGCACCTATCAACCAATGATAGCCACTGCCTCTCTAAAGATCATGCTTCTCTAGGGCAGCCACAGCCAACAGTTGATGCTAAGTTATAAAGACCCAGCATCATTTTTATAATTTAGACCACTTGTCAGACCATCTCACCTGGTCCATAGCTCCTTTTAGTTGAGTCCTCCATTGCAACTGCATCACAGTTTAACTTCTCCCTCTGTCCAATGTAGCTTCCTTCAACCTTCACAGTATTTTATCTTAGAGCATTTTATCTTAGAGAGCATTCTGATTAACCTTGAGATAAAACAAATCTCAGTATACCAGAANTCCTTTTAGTTGAGTCCTCCATTGCAACTGCATCACAGTTTAACTTCTCCCTCTGTCCAATATAGCTTCCCTCAACCTTCACAGTATTTTATCTTAGAGAGCATTCTGATTAACCTTGAGATAAAACAAATCTCAGTATACCAGAATTTGTTTCTTAGAAATCTAAGTTACAACACCAAGAAAAAGAGAGGGATGACACATAGACTTTGAAGACAGTGGTATTAAGTATTAAGCTGGCAGCTATAATTTTTTAGGATAGCAAGGAATTGATGGAGTGAACAGTAAAAACTTAACATTCTACTGAAATGTCCACTCCCATTACATGTTTTTTGTTGTTGTTTTCAATTTGATTTCATCTCATGCATGTTCTGGCTTTCAGTAATTATCACAAAAGAATAGGTTTGAACTTGGGTTTGAATTTCATTCAACTAAGTGGCTTTCATCCAGTCATTCAATATACACATGTTTTTTAGACCTCTTATATGTGGAGGATACAAAGAAAGTTTTCAGAAAAGTGCATAAAACAGACTTTAGGCTCATCCTCATAGTTCTTAAAGCCTGAATGTAAAGTCTAATTTTAAATAAGCAATTATAAGTGCTAGAAATCAATAAAATTAGCTATTTCTTTTTTTTTAATTTTTAAATTTATTATTAGCATATCCATTCTTACAAATCCTGATATTTCTTTATGCCCTTTGCCGGACCTATCACTTCTCAAACCCCCACCCTCCCTAACCACCATCTCTAGTATCCTTAAGTTTGTACCTCCTTCTGAAAATTAGCTATTTCTGATACTCATTCTAAACAGATTTTAGTTCGATGTGTAGGTAAATAGATAAGTAGACCGGGACAGTTTATTATAATTATTAATATTTTATGCTTCTAAAAAGTTCCACTTACCAAAGTTCTCCACAATCATGTCAAAGGGATACCTGCACTCCCATGTTCAT
>NW_007735342.1:32499-33957 GCF_000696425.1 Galeopterus variegatus | reverse complement strand
ATGCTGCCAGTATGAATCTGGTCCTCACATCATGGGCACGAGAGATGACAATCGGTTTTGTGTCTCATGAATATGCATAACCAATTAAAAAAACATGACACTTTCAAACTGGAAAAAAATAATATTTTGTAAAAATAATTTTCACTCACTTATTCTATACTATAATCACAATAATTTTTATGTTAACACCAATTTTTAAAAACCCAACCTTCCCTCAATTATCCTCTAGTAAGTGTTATGTGGGCTGAGGCGGCAGGTGTTGCCAGGACCTATTATGCAGACTATCAGCATGTAAACTTGTTTGATCATAAATTAAAGAAGTAATTGGCATTTCTGGTCATCTGTATGCCAAGTTCTAGGCTAGAATCCTTATTTGAATACCTTGCCTAAAACAAAACTATTTACAGTGACTGATGATCCTTTTTAATCCTACTAAGTTATGTGAATTGTGTACAATTAGCTCAATTTCATAAATGGGATAGTTGAAGCTTAAATAAATTATCTGCATATGTTACAATTAAATAAGCTTTCCATATGAAAGCTAGTACAGAAACAAACTGAAAACTTGAAAAGTGCTAAAGTATAAACTTTTTACCAAACATACAAGTGTTTTAACCTGTCAGTGGGAATATAAATCCTGAGTTCTAATTTCAAGAGTGGATGACCTAAGAAATTCATTCTTATGAGAAATTCAAATGCTTTTATTTTGTGCATTACAGAACTGTAGTACAATGAAAATAGTTCAAAATTCTAATTTGTGTTTGTCTTAATTTTTTTGAGTTTTTAAGTATGATTTGTTTGGCAGATATTTGCATCAGAAATGTTCATTATACCTTTTAATGAGGCATATTTCATTTATCTAAAAAATGTACTATTTTGGAATATTCTGCAGTTCTGTGACTGGATTCATGATGGGTTACTGGGGACTAAAGCAATAGATATAAATTGTTGCAATGTGGAGTGAGAAAATACCTGACTTTCCAATTAGTAAATAACTGAAATTTTCATTAAGTGGGAAAAATCTGAAATTTTACTAACTATGATAATAAAACATGTTTGTTTAAGTGACAAAACACCTGAGATTTAATTAAACTACATTTTAGATGATGTATAANGCAGCTCTGTTTACAATAGCCAAGACATGGAACCAACCTAAGTGTCCATCGATGGATGACTGGATAAGGAAACTGTGGTATATATACACCATCGAATACTACTCTGCCATAAAAAGGAATGAACTTCTCCCATTTGCAGCAACACGGATAAGCCTGGAAAACTCATGGTGAGTGAAGTAAGCAAAACACAGAGGGATAAATACCGCATGTGCTCACTCAAATGTGGGAGCTAAGAGAGAAAGAAGGAAGGAAAGGAAGACCACAGTGGTGCACTGGACTTGCAGAGAGAGAGAACATTCATTGGGCTACAAAGTGGACTGGGGGGGGAGGGGTGGAGGGGGAG
>NW_007735342.1:31253-31966 GCF_000696425.1 Galeopterus variegatus | reverse complement strand
TAAGTTAATGATGTCTAACAAAAGAATGGCATGTGTAAATGATGTTCATCTTGCCTTACCACTAATTTTTTATTAGCAAAATGCTTATCATAGATTAAAAGGTGTAGTCAGGATCCTAGATACAAATGGATAGCTTATTTTTCCTCCTAAACTCTTAAGTTGTCTGGATTAATATTGTTATTCCTGTAAATGTCTCACAGTCAGTGAAATGTTTACAGAATGTTTTACATTACATAAAGGAAAACAGAAATCAGCAGAAAAAGTGGGGAAAATATGAGTAGCACTTGATAGTGTATTCAGAATTTTTATGGATGCTGTTATTCATCACGCCGTTACCTACAGATTCTGAACATTATCTTATCATGAATATATCTATTAGGTGATACTGTATTTTCCTGGGCTGTTATCCTGATTTTCAACTATTAAAATTCATTTAGTGCTTTTGTTCAGGTTGAATTTTTTTGTTTAAATGAATTCAAATTTATACTCTAATTAAGGCAGTAATAAACTAGAATCTCTATTATGTTTAAATCACTCTATAGCTACAATGTAATTGCAGAGGACGAATTGTTAATTCCTCTTACCAGCAACTATCATTCGAGGTACCACACGTTATAGTAGACTAATGACGTTCCCCAGGTCTGCCCCTAGACCGATTTATGCAGTTTGGACTCTGTCTTTATTTGTACATGTATTGTTTTTATTAATATAAC
>NW_007735342.1:28404-30720 GCF_000696425.1 Galeopterus variegatus | reverse complement strand
CCGATTTATGCAGTTTGGACTCTGTCTTTATTTGTACATGTATTGTTTTTATTAATATAACTAATGTGTATTTACTACTAGGTATTTGCTGCTACCAGCCCTGCTACTGCTGTTACTACTACCGTCATTGACTGCTATTGCTATGATATCCCAGGTAAATGGATAACTGTGTATATGCATTTATTCATGTATCTCTTTAAGAAGATCCTATTCTTTTTCTTTGCCCTAATGGATTTATAATATCACTGAGACTCTATGTCTATCTTAAGGAAAGGTATATATGAATACATGCCTAACTTAACACTAACTCATGGGAATATGGACAACAAGAAATTCATGTCCGTGTTAACAAAGAGGGTTGAATTGTGAAGGAGGACTCAGGACAATTATAGATCTTATCCCACATGAGGCTTTACTAATGATTTTAAGGTTATAAGTGTGCAGCACTCTTTTCGTGGAAGAGCCCCCAAACAGTATGCTGTAGCTCCCTAAAAAAAGCTGTCTTTTTTCCTTCTGCTTTTTTGACTTTAGGAAAAACAGAAAAGTTTTTGAGTTATGTACATAGAAACACTCCTATAAATGTGGAAGAGCCCCCAAACAGTATGCTGTAGCTCCCTAAAAAAAGCTGTCTTTTTTCCTTCTGCCTTTTTGACTTTAGGAAAAACAGAAAAGTTTTTGAGTTATGTACATAGAAACACTCCTATAAAAGAGAGGTACTTTTATTTTGAAATACCCTCATTTTATTCCCCACTAATTATATAATCTATGTGACTACTCCCATTCTGCAGGTTCCATAAATCCTTAAATTCCATTTTTTTTTCCATGAACAATCTAGACAGGCCATTGAATAACTTGATAAAAACATTTTATACATATGGCCACCCCTTTTTGTAGATACCATTACTACATGTGCAGGGATGTCTGATGAGATTATTCATTTCCCAAAAGCTCATGGCTGAGGAGAGAAATGCATAGGCTTCACCTTGACCCATTCCTTCCTCTCTGTACTAAACATGAATAGATATTGAAGGGAACAAGAATAACCTCAACCTGGACTAATGTGTAGAAATTGAAGTACCGAAGGCATTGTTTGATTTGATTTTCTTGAGCCTTTAATTTATACTAAATAACTGAGACACACAAATAGGGGAATAGATCCTGAGTTGTGGCTAATTTCTATGTAGGGGTTAAATGCCATGACTACTAGCAACAGAATTTAAAAGCAGATAATTGGTCAGAGAGGATGTGCAATTTAGGCTACAAATTAAGAGCCAAATTGGAAATAATGATTCCTGCAAAAAATTTAACTTCTTACATACTTTTTTCCCTGAATTGTGTGAAAAATGTGGTATAAAATAATTTAATAATACAGCTATTTTATTTTTTTTCTATATATAATTTACTTAATCAGTCAAACTTCTAATAAAATATTATAAACACAAACATTCTGGAGCACTAATTTTGTCTTTTGGTGCACTAATATTGTGAGACTAAAGGAACTAAAGAATGCTGAGATTTGGGCATCCACATATTCAGTTTTTCACTACTGTATTGTGAAAGGAGTTATGACATTCTATCAAGAAATCTTTATTCCAGAATTCAAGATAGTATTAACACTGAATTTATGATCAGCCCTCAGTAGCACTGGAATAAAATCAGGGAGTAGCCACATTCATTGGATAAATCAAGAGGGCATATAATTGTCCTGATTTGTTTTGAAAATAAATTAGTGAAAAGTGAAGTTTCTCAGAAAGGGAAATATAGTTACCTTATGAACCAGCAATCTCATTCCTAACTTTATACCCAAATAAATAAAAACACATGTTTATACAAAAACTTGTACAAAGATGTTCATAACAACATTATTCATACTACCCCCAAAGTAGAAGCCATTTAAATGTCTATCAACTGATGAATGGATAAATAAATTGGTACTTCCATGCAATAGAATATAATTTGTTAGTAAAAAAGAATGAAGTAATGATACACGCTATGTGGATGAACACTAAAAACACTAGGTTAAGTACAATAATCCAATAGCACAAGACCTTCTATTTTATGATTCAATTTATGTAAAATGTCTAGAAATGACAGTCTGTGGAGACAGTAAGTGGATCAGTGGCTGCCTAAAGCTACCAAGGTGGGTGGATAAGGAGTGACTACTAATGATTAAGAGGTCTTTTGTTGGAAGAATGTAAATGCTCTAATATTATGGTAATGGTTGCAAAACCCAATGAATATACTACAAAAAAAATGTAGTATGCATTTCAAAACTGTGAATTAGATGGTATATGCTATATCTTATAAAGCTTTTTT
>NW_007735342.1:24655-27335 GCF_000696425.1 Galeopterus variegatus | reverse complement strand
TAGTGTATTTTTTTACAGAAGTTCCAATTTAAAAACACAAGTATCTCCATTAATGTAACAAAAGGTAGAGGTTTTTTCCAAGACGACAAACTAAAGAGGTCTGGCACTAGTCTCTCCAACAAAAAGAGACAAAAACAACAGAAAAACAAATATATTTTGATTGGAATGACCAAAGAAATATGCTGCAGAATATCAAGAAAGTGACGAGATCCTTGTAGAGCTCAGAATACAGGAATGGGACCATAGAGAACAGAGCAGAGCATCCAGTCTCTGTCCTACAGCAGGGAACAGCTGAGAATCAGGCAGAGAAAAGGTCAGCTGGAAAAGGCCTCAGCTGTTACCACACCCACCAAAAACTCTAGTGATCCCCACCATAAGAGAGTTCCCCAGAGTCTTTGGGACACAGGCACAGTTGGAGTGTAGCTAGGTGTCAGCGTAGCTGCAAAGTCTCATAGTGGAAGCCCTTCCTGCTCTGAGCTGCTGCGATTCACTGCTTTCATGGAGCAGAATCTGCAGCTGGAGTGTGCCCTACCCCAGACCTAGTGAGACTGACTCTGTCTGGAGGCCTTGCCTGAATTCTACCACATTCACACAGGCAATGGAAGGACCACAACCCGGTAGACCCACTAAACTCACAGGTGCTCACACCAGTTTGTAGCCAGCCTGGTGGTAGCCTTATCTCCACCCATGATTCCCCACATGTTTGAGTGGATGCAAGTAGGACCACAACCCTGGCTGCCTGGAGCCTAGGCCAGGATGGAGACTCCAGTGTTCTGAGCCCACACAACTCTCCCTACCCTCCCCCTTAGGCTGGCAGACAGATCAGCTGGCCAGAGAAGCCACCAGTAAGGAGTTATTCCCCACATCTGAATGCACCTGCCCTGAACAACCCGTGGACCCACTGAGCCCATAGGTGCCCATGCCAACAACCAGCCTGGTGGTGGCCCCTCCCCAACACAACCCTCCACAGAGATGTTGGGCCTACCGTTTTCTTGCAGGTTTGCTACAAGCTCAACAGCTGATCCAGTGGCCCTCTGCAGAACTGGACCAACAGCAGATTGGGTAGCAGCTTTTCCTCCCCTCAGCTTGCCTCTGGAGAGCATCCTGTGGCATCCATGTAGGCTTATTCCAGACTCAACAGTTGATCCAGCAGCCTTCTACAGAGCTGCTGAGACCTGCTGCACCAGTGTATACCTGCTCACCAACTGACAGCAGATCATCCACCTCAACAAGAACTTGCCGAGGGCTCCACAACCTAGGCCAAAAAAGCACCCACAGACAACTTCAAGATTGAGTACAGTTGAAGAAGTCACACGAAGGCTGCACTAGCACACTCACCCAGATCCATGAGGGCTCCACAACCTAGGCCAAAAAAGCACCCACAGACAACTCCAAGATTGAGTACAGTTGAAGAAGTCACACGAAGGCTGCACTAGCACACTCACCCAGATCCAAACTTAAAATGCCCAACCCGACTGCCAATATGAAAAACTTCTACAGAAAAGAGTGTCTCCCTTCAAAAACCATTTTCAAAATTAAAAGAAGTGACCACAGTACCAAATGCCCAGTGATCAATGCAGGGATATGAGAATCATGAAGAAACAGGTAAACATGACTCACCCAAAAAGAAGACTACAATTTTCCAATAACAGACCCCAAGCAACAGGAAATCAACATATCACCTGAAGAAGAATCCCAAATGGCAATACTAAAAAAATTCAGCATGATGCATGATGGATGAAAAACCGGATGAAATCACAATGAAGTAAAGAAAAAAAAACAAAAAGCTGGAACTGAAATCTAACAAAATACAACCGAGAGATAAGCAGCAGGCTAGAAAAATCAGAAGAAAGGATTCCTGAACTAAAGACAGGACTTTGAATTAACACACTTGGACAAAAAAAAAAAAAAAAAAATTAAAAAAATTAGAAAACCTATGAGATTTCTCTGAGGACCTTAATTATACAAACATCTGTGTTATGGATGTACCAGAAGGAGAAGGGAAAGGAACAGGTATTAAAAATGTATTGAATCAAATAATAACCAAAACCTTCCCCAAAAGTGGGAAAGATAGGGTCTTACAGATCTACGTAGCTCAAAGATCCCCAGATTCAACTGAAAAAGGACCTCCCCATGACACATTATAGACAAATTGTCAAAAGTCAAAGATAAAGAAAGAATTCTAAAAGCAGTAAAAGAAAAGTGTCAAAGAGTGTCAAATCATCCTTACGGGAATCTACATCAGGCTATTGGCAGACTTCTCAACAGAAACCCTACAGGAGAGGAGAGAGTGGGCTGGCATATTCAAAGGGCTAAAAGAAAAAAAGCTGCAAAGCAAGAATACTGTATCCAGTAAACCTTTCCTTCAGAGATGAAGGAGAAATAATATCTTTCCTAGGCAAACAAAATAATATCTTTCCTAGACAAACACAGATATGCAAATGAGAAAGAAAAAGAAAATGTATCTTATCACTACAGAAAAACACCAACAATAACAAAGATAAAAAATAAAAGGTAAAGAAAGGAACAAAAGAAATATGAAACAATCATTAAGAAATTAATAAAATGGCAGGAAGAAGGCAATACCTCTCAATAGCAACCCTGAATGAAAATGGATTAAATTCCTCACTTAAAATATAAAGACTGGCTTCTACATTGGCACCAGTGCCCTCATTAGTCT
>NW_007735342.1:17357-23235 GCF_000696425.1 Galeopterus variegatus | reverse complement strand
TGGTTTTTCTGTTAATCATAGATTGCCAAGTAATCTGCTGAACAAGACTCTTCCAATCTTTCTTTTTTTTCTCCTTTCTGTCTTTTTTTCATGTCCGGCAACGGATCGCAACCCTCAGTGTCGCGCCTGTACTGGACCAGGAATGGCAACGGGATCACAACCCTCGGTGCTGCGCCCGCACCTCGCTCAGCCAGTGAGCGGGAACCGGTCTGTATGTGGGATCCGAACCCTCGGCGGGAGCGCCACCACGCTCCCAAGTGGCGCACTACCGCAGTGCGCCACCGGGCCGGCCCCAATCTTTTCTTGAAATCCATTCAAAAGTGATGTTTTCTCTATGCATTTGATAGAGAAAATCCTACTCTTCTGTGAGACAAACCTTTTCACAGGAAGCTTTCACCACAGAATGACTGGGAATATAGTTGCATAGTTCTTGGACTTGTAATTTCACAGGGTTTGAAGATTGTGGAGAAGTATGAAGAGAGAACCTTCAGGAAAGCCTCCCACTGGACCTAAGCACTAGCCTCTCAGATATGAATCCATGTTGCTTTATCTGAACTTCTCTGATGCCTTCTACATCATTATTATTTTTGTCTTCAGGGCCCTCAGGCAACACCTTCTCCTTAGACATGTAGGTACATGTCTGAATTGGGGACCCTCGGCCTCCACTAAATCTAGGGAAGCAGTCGAGAAAAGGTTTACCCAACTATTTCACAATACTTAAAATCTTCAATTAAAAAGGGAACAGTAAGGAAAAAAATCCAAATGGAAAAGGAAGAAGTAAAATGAGCTCTGTCCACAGATGAAATGATCTTATATATAGAAAACCCTAGAAATTACACACATGTACATTTGGAACAAATAAATGTACTCAGTAAAGTTTCAGGATACAAAATCAACACACATAAAGCAGTTCCACTTGTACAGGAGCAATGAGCACCTCATAAAGAGAGTAAAAATAAGTTTCATTTACAAGAGCACTAAAAAGAATAAAATATGTGGGAATAAACTTAACCAAGGTGGCAAAATATTTAAATCTACAAAATACTGCTCAAAAAAATTAAAGACACAAATAAATGTAAAGATACCCCATGTTCATGGATTGGAAGACATTGTTAAAATGTCAGTATTACTAAAATTCAATGCAATCCATATCAAAATCACAATGTCAATTTGGCAGATGCAGAAAAACCCATCTTTAAATTAATATGGAATCTCAAGAGATCCTGAATAGCCAAAATAATCTTGAAAGTAAAAAATAAAGTCAGAAGACTCACACTTCCTGATTTTAAAACTTAGTACAAAACTTTGTTAATCAAAACAGTGTGGTACTGGCTTAATTGCAGACATTGGAATAGAATAGAATAGCCCAGAAATAAATCTTCACATACATGATTAAATGATTTTGGACAGGTGTGCCAAGACATTTAAAAAGAAAAAGGGCAGTCTTTTCAATGAATGGTGCTAGGAAACTTGCTATCCCATAAGAAAAAAGGAGGAAGTATAAGAAATTTCATCTTATACCTTGCATAAAATTTAACCCCAAATATATCAAAGATCTAAACATAAGAGCTAAAATTTTAAAACACTTAAAAGAAAACTTAAGAGAAATGCTTCATAACATTGGATTTGTCAATGATTTCTTTGATATGATAGTCAAATCACAGGCAACAATAGCAAAATAATCTTACATGCAAAAAAGGACACTATCAACAGAGTGGAAAGTCACCCATAAAATGGAAGAAAATATTTGCAAATCATTTATCTGAGAATGTATAAAGAACATAAAGAATATTTTAAAAATGTATAAAGACTATAAAATGTATAAAGAATATATAAAAGTCAGCAACAAGAACTAACCCAAAAAGCTTCATTCAAAAATAGGGAAATAATTTGAATAGACATTTAGCCAGAGAAGACATACAAATGGCCAATAAGCACATAAAACAATGTTCAGCATCACAAACCATTAGGGAAAGCAAATCAAACCACAATGAGAGACCACTTCATACCCATTAGAATGGCTATAATAAAAAGACTGATAATAAAAAATGTTGATGAGAATGTGGAAAAATTGCAATCCTTGTGCACTGTTGGTGGGAATGCAGCATGATATTGCTACATGGAAATCAATATGACTGTTCCTCAAAAAAATTAAACATAGAATTATCATGTCGATACAGCAATTCCACTTCTGGTTATATACACAAAAGAATTAAAAGCAGGGATTTGAATAGATATTTTTACATCCTGATAACAGCATTATTAACAATAGCTAAAATGTGGAAACAACCAAAATGTCCATTGATAGCTGAATGCATGAACAAAATGTGGTACATACACATAAATACATGTTATTCAGCCTTAAAAAATAACAGAATTCTGATATGCACTACAACATGGATGAACCTTAACAACATTATGGTAAGTGAAATAAGCCAGAAAAAAAGAAGAAATATTGTATAATTCCACTCATGAGGTACCTAGAATAGCCAAATTCAGAGATCGACAGTAGAATAGTGTTTACCTGAAGGTGGAAGGAGCTGGAAAGGGAAGCTGTTTAATGGGCACAGAGTTTCAGCTTGGGATGATGAAAAAGTGCTGAAAATAAATAGGGGCAATGGTTGCTCAAAAATGTGTATATATGTACTGACACTGAACTGTACATTTAAAAATAGTTAAAACACTAAATGTTATGTTTATGTATATTTTAATGATATCAAAACGAATAAATAACATTATGCCTTTTTCTACCTTTTCTTGGTTTCAGAAATTAGATTCTTATCATCAGAGTAGAAGATAACATGTGAAAGAGTAACCCAAAAGATTCATTGACTGACAGTTTTCTGTTATCTAAATTGGAAAACTGCATATTTTGTCCTCAAATTACATGGATTTACCTGGATCTTAGAGAACATGTAATGTTTAAGAATAAAAGTATGGTGTCAACCAATCCAGGTATTACCATGATAAGACGGATGTCCTTGGCCAAGTTAATTGATATCACCATGCCTCAGTTCCTCCATCTGGTAGAGTTCCAAGAAAGCTAAACTGTGGTGTACCTTTTAAGAAATTTTCATAGTACCTAATATTGAGTGTTCTTTAAAAGGTAGCTACTCTTACTATTAGCTATACATTGTTCCAAGAAAGCTAAACTGTGGTGCACCTTTTAAGAAATGTTCATAGTACCTAATATTGAGTGTTCTTTAAAAGGTAGCTACTCTTACTATTAGCTATACATTTCAAGTATGTATATTTATTAGAGTCAAATAGTATTTGGATTTGAGAGCAAGCTTTACAGCAAGTGTGTGAACATACATGCTTTTCTGTATGGAGAGGAAGACTCTCTCCATTTCCTATTTTGCATTCCAGTGAATATAGAGTAGTTGTCTGATTTTGGATTTTGTTATATCAACACAACTCTGATAACATTTAATGTTCTGATGTATACATGAATATCCAAAATGAGAAATATAGGTACATGTTACTGCTTTTACAGAGAATTCCTAGATTTTTTGTGATGCATTTGATGGAACTGATGTTACATTGAACATAGTAACAAACAAAAAAAACTATTTAAAATGTGCACAATATAGTCATTTTAATATTTTTGTTAACTAGTACTTAAAATGTAAGACACTAATAAATATTGAGTTAGTACTGACTAAAAGTTAAATCACTTATGCACAATACATTTAGCACATATTACCACTATTTCTATGTTTCTTTCAATTATTAGGATCCATCATTAAATATTGATGAATTATTAGTAGCATTAATTTCCTGGTTAGAGAAACAACTTACTTTAAGAAAAACTTCTGATTTTCTGTCTAATCCATGTATAAAAGTATAATCATTTCAACTGTCAGGATAAATTACAAAGACTTATTTTCTCACCTTTGGCCAACCTACAGATTGGGAAAGAGCCATTTAGAAAAATATGACAGCTTTCTTTTTTATTCCCTACAATAAGAAAAAGTTAGGTCATAATAAACATAATTCAGACCTTCAGGGCTTTGTTATATTAAGAAATAGTTGGCAATAATTGTATAAGGGCAAAGGCAGAGAGACTAAATTTTCATAAAACCTGTATACTAATTTTATGTAAAATTTAATTATTAATTTTGTATTTATTTCTCTATCAAATTTTAAATTTGAAAAATGTATTTCTAGATGAATATTTATAGACTACACTTTTAGAATCTTGAGAGACTTTTAAGATCAGGTTTAAGATCCAGAAACAGTTTCAACTTAAAATAAAGAGATGTCTGAAGTTCCTCCACTTTTCTACATCATTTGTAACATTAGTTTTTCACAGAAAGTTATCTTTGCAGTTGAAAAGCCAGCTAAGATCTACAAGGAATGCCCTCAACCATAGTAGACAATTAAAAAGATAGTAGTCACTTTAAGTTTCAATTTCAGACTTCAAAACTGTGGAAATATTTTAAATAATATACACTTATATGATTTATAATTCATTTACTTCTTGGTGTGGGCTTAATGCTATATTTAAAGTTCCCAAGTCCTCCACAAAATGTAACTACAGATATTTTATTGCCAAATTTTTATCAAAAGCTCTGTTTAGAGAAATTAATGGACAGTATATGAAGGGTATCATCATCCGTTCTTGTAATTTATTTATTATGCAAGGGCCAAACTGGAATTCCTCAAGCTGCAACTCAGATCACATTGTTTTGCTTGTCCTTCTTGAATACCTCATCCCAAGATACTGCTTTTCCTGAGTTATACTTGTAAATTATCTTTGATAGACAATGAATTAGACAGTTCTACAAAACCCACTGTTCTGTCATTTAGGTGGATTATTGCAAATATTGACTAACATTTTATTACATCATGTGAAAATCCTTTCAAGAAATTCTCAGTTTTAAGTGTCAATTATTGCTTTCTCTTATTGACTCAAAGTTTGATGACTAAAACAGAAATAAAAATTAATTCTAATCTACATAAAAATAAATATTTGTTTTCTAACTGAAATAATGGCAACTTTCCTTGCAATTGAATTGAATTTTCTAATGTTTCAAATGGTTTTTTCATTCACTGATAAAAATATCTGAAATTCAAGAACTACCGTTAAAATGAGAAAAGCAAATGATAAAATCATTATAAAGACATGTTGATTTTTATAAAGACATATTAACATGTAGTTAAAATTTTTATGAATAAAATTGCATTAATCTATCAATCCTATAAGGTAAACACTATTCTATAAGTGTGGCCAACATTTACTTATTTTACTTTATACACTTTACATTTATTATTTTTCTACAATTGTATGTAAGATTATTATATTATTTTTAGCACAATTAAAATGAAGCTAGATTGTGCAAATAAGTATGCAATCATAACTATGATTTCATATTTGTGTCAACAGACATCCAGGAATAGATAATTTATTTTGCCTGCAGAAACAAGTTTTGTAAAACTTAATTGAATCATACATTTCTTCACAAACATTTAAAATATAGAAGGCTATAATTCACTAAATCCTGCTGTTTTGAATCTCATGTCAAGACATACAAAGTAGCAGTGGAACATTCAAGCACATTTTTCTCCAACTGGTTTAACCTGACAGCAGATTAAAAATACTTATCTCTGCATATAAATGTTGCACTGCAATCATCAATATACTATCAAGATATCATTAAACACATAATGCTACCTCATCTGTCGGCAAAAGAGTTTGACATTATCAATGTTAATACAAACTTCGTGATATAGTGTCGAATGAAACAATAATCAGTGAATGTTACTCTAAGCTTTTTAAAAGGATTGTGATATCATCATATTTATTCTTTGCCAATACCGATAGCTGGAAATTGCTGATAAGTATACAAAAATAATGAAACTCTAAGAAAACGTT
>NW_007735342.1:14179-17013 GCF_000696425.1 Galeopterus variegatus | reverse complement strand
CTAATACAAACTTCATGATATAGTGTCGAATGAAACAATAATCAGTGAATGTTACTCTAAGCTTTTTAAAAGGATTGTGATATCATCATATTTGTTCTTTGCCAAATACCGATAGCTGGAAATTGCTGATAAGTATACAAAAATAATGAAACTCTAAGAAAACGTTACTGATAAACTTTCAATGCATATCACTTTTCCATCAGCTTCCACTATAACAAGTTATAATAATTGAAAGTTTCTGATGTTTTTGGAAAGATCTTTTTTTATCTACCTTATCCATGTGATATTCTATATCTCTGCTTGATTATAAAGAGCTATCAAAATATTCTTTTAGATGTATTTTATAGAATTATTCTTATTAATTATTCTTGTTAATAGAATTATTCTTATTAATGTATTGGTATATTTTTTCTTCAAATATTAATTATATAGCCATCTGTAATGGCCTACATAGTTCAGCAGCTGCATGCAATATGTAAATTAATCATAATTCCCAATTTACCTTATAGATCTCTCATTCCAGAGAACAATCTTGCTGAGGTCTCAATCTGTTCTTGTATGAACGCAACTTCTACAGCGATGAGACTTAGCAGTGTATCAAGGTAGTTCACATATCACAACTCCCTGTTTATAATTTTTTCACTAACTGAGCATTACTTAAGTAAAAATGTTCAAACCATTTCACATGCTAATTTTTTAAAATAAATTTATTGAATTGAAACTTAATTGATTATACACACTTACAGGGTACAGAGTTTACTATCAGTATTTGTGCACAATATGTGATGATCAAATTAATGCTAACATATTCATGATTACAAATTTTAATTATTCTTTGTGTCCCTTACCCAATTACTCCATAACTTCCCTCACCCTACCTTTCACACCTCTAGTAACTATAGGTCTGCTGTCTTCTTCTGAAAGTTCAACATTTCATTGTGGTTCTTTCTTTCTCTCCTTCTTTCTTTCTTTTTCTTTCTTTGTTCCTTTTCTCCCACTTATGAGTGAGGATCATGCAGTATTTATCTTTCTGTGCCTGGCTTATTTCACTTAACATAATTTTCTCCAAGCTCATCCATGTTACTGTGAATGGCAGAAATTCATTCTCTTTACGGCTGAGTAGTATTCCATTTATTTATTCATACCACATTTTCCTTATCCATTCTTCTGTCAATGGGCATTTAGTTTGGTTCCATATCTTGGCTATTGTAAATAGTGTTACAATAAACATCCATTCCTTTGGGTATTTACCAGAATTGAGGTTGCTGGACCATATGGTAGTTCTATCTGGAGTTGTTTGAGGAAACTCCATACTGTTTTCCATAACGGCTATATTAATTTACAGCCCTATCAACAGTGTAGAAGAGTTCCCTGTTCTCCACATCCTAACCAGAATTGGTTATTCTCAGCCTTTTTGATCATAGTCTAGCTGGGATGAGATATTATCTCAATGTGGTTTTGATTTGCATTTCCCTGATGATTAGTGATGGTGAACATTTTTTTTTTCATGTGCCCCTTGGCCATTTGTATGTCTTCCTTTTAAAAACTTATATTCATCTCCTTTACCCATTTTTAAATTGGATTATTTGTTTTTTTTACAGTGAAGTTGTTTGAGCACCTTGTATATTGTGCATATTAACCCCCTGTCAGATGTATAGTTTGCAAATATTTTCTCCCATTCTGTAGGTTGAGTATTCTGTTGATTATTCCCTTTGCTGTGCAGAAGCTTCTTAGTGTGATATAATCCCATTTGCTTATTTTTGTTGTTTCTGTTGCTTGTGCTTTTGGGGTCTTATGCATAGAGTCTTTGCCCAGTCTTATATCTTGAAGAGTTTCCCCTATGTTTTCTTCTAGGAGTTTTATAATTTCAGGTCTTAAACATAAGTTTTTAATTCATTTTGAGTTGATTTTGGTATATGGTGAGAGGTATGGATCTAGTTTCATTCTTCTAAACATGGATATACAGTTTTCCCAGCACCACTTATTGAAGAGACTGTCCTTTCCCCAATGCATGTTCTTAGTGCCTCTGTTAAAGATCAGTTGGCATCAGAGTTATGTTGGCCTCATAGAATGAATTTGGGAAAGTAGTGCCTGTTTCAATTGTTTGGAATAGTTTGAGGAAAACTGGTATTAACTCCTCTTTAAAAATTAGATAGAATTCATCTGTGTATTAGTCCATTTGTGTTGCTATAACAGAATTACCTGAGACTGGGTCAAATTTTCTCTTTTTGCAGATGATATGACAGTGTATACAGAAAAACCTAAAGAGTCTATCAAAAAGCTTCTAGAGCTTGCTAATAACTTCAGTAATGTTGCAGGATACAAAATAAATGCCCCCAAATCAGTAGCATTGAGTATTCAAATAATGAATTAACAGAAAGAGAAAGTGATCCCATTTACAGTTATCACACACAAAAAATAAGATACCTAGGGATCGATTTAACCAAGGAGGTGAGAGACATCTACAATGAGAACTACAAACCACTTCTGAAAGAAATTAAAGCAGACACAAAAAGATGGAAAAATATTCCATGCTCTTGGATTGGAAGAATTAACATTGTGAACATGTCTATACTACCCAAAGCGATCTGCAGGTTCAATGTAATCCACATCAAAATACCAATGACATTCTTCACCGAAATGGAAAAAGACCATCTTACCTTTCATATGGAAAAACAAATGACCCCAAATAGCTAAAGCAAGCCTGAGCAAAAATAAATAAATAAATAAATAAATAAAGCCAGAGTCATAATACTACCTATCTTCAAATTATACTACAAAGCTATTGTAACCAAAACAGCATGATACTGGTATAAAAATAGACATTCAGACCA
>NW_007735342.1:11120-13364 GCF_000696425.1 Galeopterus variegatus | reverse complement strand
AAAAAAAAAAAAAGAAAAAAAAAAAAAAAAAAAAAAAAAAAGGAGAGGCTTTGTTTATTCCAAAGAAGAAAGCATGAATACAACACAAGCTCCTTGAAAGTAAGGACCCATGACTTACTGGTCTCCGTATCTCTAAAGCACAGGCCAGTACCTAGCACTTAGATGCCCAGTGTGTGTTGAATGAATAGAGCCTTACATAAACACTCCTCTGAGATTCCAACAGATAAAGCGAATCCATATCAAAATACAGTTGGCATAATAGAGATCACTGTGTTAGCCTTCACTAAGAAAAACACCCAACAATCTCTATGTCAACTCTTTAAAGAATCATTGTTATGCGCTGGCTGGTTAGCTCAGTTGGTTACAGTGCGGTGTTATAACACCAAGGCCAGGGTTTGGATCCCTGTACCTTCCAGTCGCCAAAAAAAAAAAGAACCATTGTTGAATGAGTCCAGTTGTCCAGTTTATAGACAACTAATGGACTCGCTGTGAGATTTCAGTAGTAGAACAGACTAGTCCTGTGCTTACCCACTGGGAAAAATGACAACTAGGTGAGATTTCTCACAAAATGAGTTTAATATGAACTAATTAAGATGCTAGAGATATATTCTGAAAGAAAGTATAATGAGAAAATAAACTGGAAAACTAAATTAGATAAAAGTAGAAAAAGTCTGTGACAGATTTGAAAGTTGTCATGCATATTGTTAATTAAGCAATTTATTGTATTCATTTTACATTTTATTAGCTATTGATTTTTTTAAACCAAGTTGTGCTGAAATCTTGTTTAAACTTTTATTCTTTTGGGCTGGCCCCGTGGAGCACTTGGGAGAGTGCCGCGCTTGGGAGCGCAGCAGCGCTCCCGCCGAGGGTTCAGATCCCATATAGAGACTGGTCTGCTCACTGGCTGAGCGCAGTGCGGGCACGACACCGAGGGTTGCGATCCTGTTGCCGGTTGCGGTATGGGTGTGACACCGAGGGTTGCGATCCCGTTACCGGTCACGAAAAAGGAAAAAAAAACTACATTGAGATACCACCTCACCCCAGTTAGACTGGCTATAATCAAAAAGATGGTGAATAACACATGCTGATGAGGGTGTGGAGAGAAGGGAACACTCCTACACTGTTGGTGGGACTGTAAATTAGTACAACCACTATGGAAAACAGTATGGAGGTTTCTCAAACAACTACAGATAGAGCTTCCATATGATCCAGCAATCCCTCCTCTGTGTATATACCCAGAGGAATGGAAAACATCATGTAGAAGGGATACCTGCACTCCCATGTTCATCACAGCTCTGTTTACAATAGTCAAGATGTGGAACCAACCTAAATGTCCATCGATGGATGATTGGATAAGGAAAATGTGGTATATATGCACCATGGAATACTACTCTGCTGTACAAAAAAGAATGAAATACTCCCATTTTCAATAACATGGATAAACCTGGGGAAACTTATGTTGGGTGAAATAAGCAAAGCACAGAGGGATAAATACCACATGTGCTCTTTCATGTGTGGGAGCTAAGAGAGAAAGGAAGGAAGTAAAGTAAGACCACAGTAGTGTGGTGGTTTTGCAGAGGGAGGGAAGACCACAGTAGTGTGGTGGTCTTGCAGAGGGAGGGCACATTCCTAGTGCTACAAGTTAGAGTGGGAAGGAGAAAGGGAAGGGAGGGAGTTTGGGGGATAATTGGGTGGGGACATGGGGTACAAAAGCAATTTCTAGTAATTTGTACTTGAGTATTCATAATAAAAATAAATAAATGAAAAAAAAAAATAAAGATCAGTTGGCTATAAGTAATTGAGTCAATTTCTGCATTCTCTATTCTGCACTTTTTGTCAACATGTCTGTTTTTATGCCAGTACAATGCTGTTTTAATTACTGTAGCTTTGTAGTATGGTTTGAAATCAGGTAGTGTAATGCCTCCAGCTTTTATTATCATTACTATCATTACTATTATTATCATTATTATTAATTAATTTTTTTTTCTCAGGATTGCTTTTGCTATTTGGGGTCTTCTGTTGTTCCATATGAATTTTAGGATTGTTTTTTGGATTTCTGTGAAGAATGTCTTGGTATCTTGATGGGGGTTGCATTGAAACTGTAGAACACTTTGGGTAGTATGGACATATTCAAACTATTAATGTTTCCAGTCTGTGAGCATGAAATGTCTTTCCACCTTTTGTTGTTCACTTTAGTTTCTTTCAGCAGTGTTGTGTAGCTTTCATTGTAGAAATCTTTCACCT
>NW_007735342.1:8891-10599 GCF_000696425.1 Galeopterus variegatus | reverse complement strand
TTTGTTGTTCACTTTAGTTTCTTTCAGCAGTGTTGTGTAGCTTTCATTGTAGAAATCTTTCACCTGTTTGGTTTAATTTATTCCTAGGTATTTTATTCTCTTTGTAGCTATGGTAAATACTAGATGCTACCAAACTTTTAAAGAAGAATTAACACCAATCCTTTTCAAAGTGTTCCAAACAATTGATACAGAGACCATTCTCCCAGATTTATTCTGTGAGGCCAGCATCACCCTGATACCAAAATCTAATACTCAACAAAAAAAAAAAGAAAAGAAAGCTAAATGCCAGTATCTTTGAGGAACATAGACACAAGAGTATTCAACAAGATATTAGCAAACAGAATACAGCAGCACATTAAAAAGATTTTGCACCATGATCACGTGGGATTCATGCCAGTGATGCAAGAGTGGTTCAACATATGCAAGTCAATAAATGTGATACACCACATCACTAAAATCAAGGACAAAAAAAAACATGATTATCTCAATAGTTGCCAAAAAAATATTTGACAAAATTTCTTCATGATAAAGATTCTCAACAAATTAGGTATAGATGGAAAGTATCTCAACTGAATAAAAGCCATATACAGAAAACCCACAAACAGCATCATCCTGAATTGAGAAAAACTGAAAGCTTTTCCTTTAAGAACAGAAGCAAGACAAGAATGACCACTGTCACCACTCCTATTCTACATAGTATTGGAATTATTAGCAGGAGCAATAAGGTGAGAGAGAGAAATAAATGGCATTCAAATTGGAAAACACAAAGTCAAATTGCCGCTGTTTGCAGATTACATGATGCTATATATAGAAAAAATCCTACATATAGAAAAACCCATAACCTCTACCCAAACTCCTAGAGCTGATAAACAAATCCAGGAAAGCTGTAGGATAGAAAATCAATACACAAAAATCAGTAGTGTTCTTATACACCTACAACAAACAAGCAGAAAAAGAAATCATATGTTAAATTCAATGTCCCTTGGAAATTGATTATAAGCTACCACTTTCGCTTTTCCCTTCCGCTATTACTATTCACAAATTTCCTCTCCATTCACACTGAAATACTCTCTATGGATGTAAACTATATTTTCACAACTCAATACCTTTATTCAAATTGTTTTTTATAACTGATATGCTTTTGATTTCTGGAAAATATCTTACCATTGGTGAAACTTTAGTTAAATTGACGCTATGCAGTTTGTCTGAAACATCCGAAAATCTGGGGTTAAATTAATCTCTCTTTCCTTTGTAACCCAAGAATATGTTCTTCCAATTCATCCACTTTGTTTTAAGCTCACATTTTTTGGATAACTGATTTTTTTTGTAAATTGTGTACTACTTAGAATAGGGGACATGTCTGACTCATATTTGAATGCCCCATATCCTGGGGAAATCTCTTGCAATTAATTATTTTATATTAGAGTAGAAAATACATTTATTATGTTATAATATTGTCATTATTATTTTGTTGTTTCACTTTTAAGAGGCTTCTTAAACTGGTGTTTTAAAGACCTCAAAAATCATTAATTTCTTGTTAAATATTTATACATTTTTCTACTGAGTAGTTAAAATATTAGGCCTTTTTGGCAAATATGAGAAATATAACAACCCAAGGAAAGAAACATTCATTGGTTTAAGGTAGCATATTGTACAAATACTACAAGTTACCTAATCAAAGACAGTTCTGGAAAAGTTAAATATTGAT
>NW_007735342.1:0-8630 GCF_000696425.1 Galeopterus variegatus | reverse complement strand
TTCTACTGAGTAGTTAAAATATTAGGCCTTTTTGGCAAATATGAGAAATATAACAACCCAAGGAAAGAAACATTCATTGGTTTAAGGTAGCATATTGTACAAATACTACAAGTTACCTAATCAAAGACACTTCTGGAAAAGTTAAATATTGATGACTTATAAAACAATTTATTTTTTATTTAATTTTCTATTTTTAATTATCCTAGTTGTGCTTTAACTCAGGCTTAGATAATCCTGTTCATTATATATTTACAAATATTGTTCGCCATCTTTTATAGACCAGACAAGATGCTAGCAATTTGAAATATCACATCTAAAAAATAGAGATCTTGGGCCTTAAAAAACATAGAATCTAAAGAGGAAACAAGCAATTCTTCAATTCCAATGAGAAATGATAAGTACTATGCCACAGTATTCAACACTTATTGAGTGCTTACTATGTACCAGCATCAATGTAAAAGGAATTGTATGCATCATATTTTAAAATAACTGTTACAAAGTGTCTGTTACTATCCCACATCTTATAAACAGAAAAATGAGTTTTAAGACTTGCTTGAGGCCATGCATTTTGCAGCCAGGTGGTCTACTTCAGAGCATACAGTCTAAGTGTGCCAACACATGGGCTCTGACAGAATAGAAGAGCCATCAAAAGCAAAGCAGTGATTTAAAGAAGGCTTTGGAGTGTTGGAACAGAGGACACAATGGTGAGCCAAGAAGAAATGAGATAGGAGAAAAATGAGAGGAGAATTTTGCTCTACAATCTAACATCCATTTATTGATTTGTGTATGTTGATCTATCATTGCATCCCTGGGATGAATCTCACTTGGTCGTTGTGTATAAACTTTTTCACTACTGCTGTACTCTGCTAATATTTTGTTGAAGATATTTGTATCTAAGTTCATCAAGCATATTGGTCTACGGTTTTCTTTTTGTTGTTATTGTTGTTGTATCTTTGTCTGGTTTTAGATCAGGATGATGCTGGCCTCATAAAATGAGTTTGGAAAAAGGCCTCTGTTTCAATTTTTTGGAATACTTTGGAAATAATTCGTATTAATTCTCCATTAAAGGTTTGCTAGAATTGAGCAGTGAAGCCATCCAGTCCTGGACTTTTCTTTGTTGGGAGACTGCTGATTACTGCTTCAATCTTGTTGCCTGTTATTGGTCCATTCAAGTTTTCTATTTCTTCTTGGTTCAGTCTTGGTAGTTTATATGTGTACAGAAATTTATCCTTTTCCTCCAGCTTTTCAAATTTGTTGGTGTATAGTTTATAATGATTCTCTGTATTTCTGCAGTATCAGTTGTAACATGACTTTTTTCATTTCTGATTTTTGTTATTTGGGTTTTTTCTCTCCTTTTCTTGGCTAGTGTAGCTAATAGTTTGACTATTTTGTCTAATTCTTTTTTTTTTTTTCTTGCCAATATTTTATTTTGAAATATTTCAAACTACAGAAAAGTTGAAATAACCATACAATAAACAGCCATATATATATATTCTTTACCTAAATTCACCAGTTGGCAGCATTCTGCCACATTTGCACCATACCTCTATATACACAGATATTTTCTAAACTGTATGGAAATAACTTGCAAACATTAACATTTTACTTCTAAATTCTTCACCATGCATTTCCTAAGAAAAAGGACATTCTCTTATATTTACAATGCTATTATTGCATGAAAGAAAACAATTCTCTAATATATTCCAATATATTGCTTGTATTTAAATATCCCCAATTTGCCTAAGAATGTCTATTATTCCTGTTTTTAATTTTTTTAAAGTTTATTTACTTATTTATTTATTTATTTTAACATTCTATGGTTTTGTCGTGAAGCAGCTGGGGCATAGGGGGAGAGGGGAAAGGGGAAGGAAATAGGGTGGGGGAAGGAAGAAGGAAGAGGGGCAAGGTTGAGGCCTATGGTACCCTCCTAATTCCTTCATGGGAGACCAGGGAGCTTCCAGTGGTGGCTTTTGCCATTGCTGGGCTGGGTACAGATTTCAGAGGAGTATAGCAGAAACCCTTGCCCCACCAGCGCCCTAACTGGGGAGCCTGGGGTGCCTCCTGTGGTGGCTCTATGGTTGTTGCTGGGCTGGCTGTGGGTGTCAGGGGGCATGGTTGAGGTCCTCGGTCCCCCACTGCCCCAGCTGACGAGAGCCCAGGGCTCTTCCTGTGGCAGTTGGGAGGTCATTGCTGGCTAGTTGTAGGTGTCAAAGGAGCATGGCTGAGGCCCCAGCCCTCTCTCCTCCCTGGCTTGGTAGCCCAGAGGACTTCTGGTCCTTCTAGATTTTATAGGCGTTCTTTGGTGATGTGAGACTTTTACTAGTTAATATCAAACTTTCTCTCTGGTTCTTCTTTCTGTTTTTTTGTTTGTTTGTTTGTTTGTTTTTCTGTTTTTTCTTTCAGTTCTGTGTAGGATAATTTGCTTTTCCCACCACTTAAACTCTGCATGGGAACTAATTTGTTGTCCTTTGCTTACTTCTAAAATGGGGAAACTTCCTGTGGGTACCAGCACTTGAGCTCTGTTGTTGAGCTAAATTGCTTGGTTGCTGATTCCACAGGAAGGCTTTTTGTGCAGCTCAGTTTTTAATGGTTGACTTTATAGGTACTTCCAGATCTCATGAGATGTGGTGCACCTGGGTTGTGTAGAAACTCTGATCTGTGCCTGAGTTTTTTCAGTCAACTGCACCCCCTGCAGTTCTGCATTCCTGACCAGTCTCCACTGAGAGGTCCTATGCTGACTGGGGGACAGATCAGCTGTCCTTGCTGTGCCCCAATGTTTTCTCAGTGGGCTTGTCTCCCCTAATGCCCATGCTGCAAACACTTCCCATGGGATGGACTGTGTGCCAGTCCTTTGTGATGACTCACCAGCCTCTGAGTGGCTCCTTTTTTTCATTTGTTGTGGCTCCTCACTCCAATGTGGGTCCACAGCAACCCTATTAGTGGTCTTGCTGGCCTGGGGGCCTCCAAGGGCCTCTTTTCCCCTGCCGCCTCCTAGAAACTTCATACGAAGGGCACAGCTGTGGCTTTTGCCAGCTTCTGCTCTGTGCACTCACCAGCTCTAGCCTTGAAGAGGAAGTTGGGGCTTGAAATGGTCAGAGCAGATCTTTCTTTCTCTCATCGTGGCTTCTCCCACCTTCATGAACTCTGTAGGTCTCTCCTCCTCTTCCTCTGAGCTCTCGAAGCCCAGTTTGTAGGAGAGAGTGGTGCTGGGGACCATTTATTCCACCATCTTGACCAGAAGAAAACCTTTTTGTTTCATTTATCTTTTGTATTATATTTTTGGTTCTATTTTATTTTGTTCTGCTCTGATCTTTTTTATTTTTCTTTTTGTCTACTAATTTTGGAATTGAATTGTTTTTATTTTTCTAGTTCTTTGAGATGTAGTGTTAGGTTGTTTATTTGAATTCTTTGTATTCTTTGATGTAAATATTTATTGCAATAAACTTCCCTTGTAGTGCTACTTTTGCTGTATCCCAAAGATTTTGGTATTATGTGTCTTCATTTTCATTAGTCTCAAGAAATGTGTTGATTTCCTGTTTGATTTCTTCTTAGACCCATAGTTATTGAAGACCATACTGTCTAATTTCCATGTATTTGCTTAGTTTCCAAAGTTTTACTTCTTATTGATTTCTAACTTTAATGTGTCATAGTCTGAAAATATACTTGAAGTGATTTCCATTTTTAAAAATTTTTTGATACTTGATTCATGACCTAACATGTGGTCTGTCTTGGAGAATGTTCCATGTGCTGATGAGAAGTATATTCTGTAGTTGTTGGATGCAATGTTCTGTAGATGTCTGCCAAATGCAATTGGTCTAAAATGTGCTTTAAGTCCTGTGTTTCCCTATTGACTTGTCTAGATGATATGTCCATTGTTGACAGGAGAATCGTAAGCTTCCCTATTATTATTGTATTGGAGTTTATTACTCTTTAGATCTAACAGCATTTGCTTTATATATCTAGGTGCTCCAATGGTGGGTGAGTATATATTTAAGATTGTTAAATTGTCTTGCTGGATAGATCCCTTTATCATTATATAATGACTTTCTTTGTCTCTTTTTATGTTTTTTGTTTGTTTTAAGTCTATTTAATCTGATATGAGAATAGATACTCCTGCTCTTTTTGGGTTTCCATTTGTGTAGTGTATCTTTTTCCAACTCTTCACTATGAGCCTGTGTGTGTCTTTACAGGTGAAGTGAGTCCCTTTTAGTCAGCATATAGTTGGGTCTGCCTTTTAATTTAATCAGATAGTCTAATTCTTTTGAGAGGGAAATTTTATTCATTTACATTTAGTGTTGTTATTGAGAGGTATTGTCTTACTCCTGACATTTTACTGATTTTCATTTGGTTTTTTTAAATACCTTTTGGCTTCTTTCTTTCCCTCTTATTTTTGTCTTTGATTTTCCTTGATTTTTTGAGGTGGTAAGATAAAGTTCTTTTCTCTTTCTCATTTGTATATCATCTCTACTTGTTAGTTTTGTTCTTTCTCATATATTCATGGTTGTGATTAACTTTTTTTGCATTCCCAATGCAGAACTCCCTTTAGGGTTTCTTGTAAGTCCATTCATGTCATGATGATCTCCTACAATTTTTGTTTTTCTGGGAAATACACTATTTTTCCTTCATTTCTGAAGGATAGCCTTGCTTGGTATAGTATTGTTGGCTGACAATGTTTTTCTTATAGTACTTTGAATATATCATCTCATTTTCTTCTGGCCTGTAGGGTTTCTGCTGAGAAGTCTGCTGTTAATCTGATGGGGACTGCCTTATAAGCGACTTGATGCTTTTCTATTGTTGTTTTCAGGATATTCTCTTTGTCTTTGACTTTTGTAGCTTGACTACAATGTGTCTTGGAGAGGACCTTTTTGGACTGAATCTGTTTAGGGATCTTTGTGCTTCTTGGATCTGAAATTCTGTATCTCTTCCAATACCTGAGAAGTTTTTTGCTATTATTTCCTTGAATAGGTTTTCAATGACTTTTCCTTTCTCCTCCCCTTCCACAGATTTTCCTCATATTTTCTTTCTTTCATTTTTTCTTTCTTTCTTTCTTTCTTTCTTTCTTTCTTTCTTTCTTTCTTTCTTTCTTTTCCCTTCCACAGATTTTCCTCATATTTTCTTTCTTTCTTTTTTTCTTTCTTTCTTTCTTTCTTTCTTTCTTTCTTTCTTTCTTTCTGGGTTATTTCAAAAGACTGTCTTTCAGATCAGAAATTCTTTCTTCTGCTTGCTCTAGTCTGCTGCTTAAACTCTTTGTTGTATTTTTTATTTATTTAATTAATCCTCTTGTTCCAGGAGGTCTGCTACATTCTTTTTTAAGATATCTATCTCTTTGTAAGTTTCCTTTTTCATATCCTGGATTGT
Source organism: Galeopterus variegatus (assembly GCF_000696425.1). Classification (NCBI taxonomy): domain Eukaryota; kingdom Metazoa; phylum Chordata; class Mammalia; order Dermoptera; family Cynocephalidae; genus Galeopterus; species Galeopterus variegatus. The sequence goes on along the minus strand of NW_007735342.1, from coordinate 3,272 downwards.
TTTTCTCATTTTGTTGCATTGTCTATCTGAATTGTCTTGTATCTCATTGAGCTTCCTTAAGATTATAGTTGGAATTGCTTTACAGACAGTCCTAGGCTTTACTGTTGTGTGGGGTTTGATGCTTCAGAATTGTTGTATTCCTTTGAATGTGTCTGTTTTGTTTGTTTGTTTTTTATTTTGTATTTCTAATATCACTAACTTGATGTCTGGTCCTCTGGTGGAGCAGTTGCTTCTTCTATTACTCTGCAGGAACTTTTGAGAAGAAAGACTCATTGCTGTATACGTCTTTTATATTCACCATTGGGTAGGGTGTTTTAGTTTTTATTCTGAGTAGATGCAGTAGAATAGTCTCTGTGCAGTTACTTTAGCCATATTCAGTGTTTATGTTATGTGTAAGTGCCTCTGTGGCTTAGGAACTGGGGTATTCAGTGCTTTTTGCTGAAGTGAATGGTATAGTGTTGGGATGTCAAGGTCATGGGTGGGATCTGAACTCTTGGGAGAAGTGCCTGGGTTCCCCATCTCTCCTTGGCTGAGGTAGGTAACTCTGGGTTGACTTGCTGGAACCCCAGCTAGTGTCCCATGATGCTGATGCATATTTTGGTGTGTGCTGAGGCTCCTCAGCTTAAATGGAGAACCCTGAGAAGGATTCCTCTTTCCTCTTTCCTGTAAGCATAAGCTTCTCTTTACTCCTTGCTTCTCCCTCTTTCCTCCTACCTGGTAAAATGAAGGAATGCCTGAATCTTGGAGAGGTGGAGCTGGTGGCACCTGGGTTAATTGTTGGTGGGGAATGGGGTGGATTGCAATTTGGGGAGAGGGTTGGTGATAGTAACAATGCTATGGGGCCAAGCAATGGTGACAAATGCAACCACAAATTCATAGCTTCCTCTGCAGTTCAGGAGCTCCAAAGGGGGAAAAAAAATCCAAGAGGAATAATTGGTCAATATTGTAAAATGGTGATATAAAGTTAGTTAAGATAAGAAAAACAGATATGTAGAAAACTCTGAAATGGTGGTTTTCAACAGCAAGGTATGTTTGAATTTTCTGAGAGCAAAATAACCATGACACAAAACTGGAGAAGCACCTATCACCCCAAAATGACAGTACATCTTGACACAAAACACGATTTATGAGCTAACACTCTCCCTGCATAATTCTGAAGCAGTGACTTTCAGCCACTGCCTTGAGTGCTTTAGGTAATTTTGTCTCCTTAAAACATTTGTCAATGACCAAAGACATTTTTTTGTTTTAATAAATGGGCAAGGTGGTGGGAGTCCTGGGTACTTCTGGCATCTGGACAGTAAAAGCCAAGGATGCTACTCAACATCTTGTAATTTCCAGGATACCCTTTAGCACAAAGAATTGTCTGGCCTGAAATGTTAATACTACTAAGGTTGAGAGTACTACTTACTCTGCCCCGATGTAAGAAACTTAAGGCTGGGGGAATCAAGAGGTCATGTACTAGAAAATTAATTATAATGTGACACAAACTACTGAGAATTTCCCAACATTTTGGATTAGCAGAATTCAACATGAAACACCAGACTAGAGACAGGCACCAGGTAGAAATCTCTGGAATGGGAGTTCCATGATGCAGAGGGTGCTGACACTAAAGATGTTTGACAGGGCTCAAAGTGTCATATCTTGTCTCATTCCCAGACTTGATTTCTATTCTAGCCACTCTAGCACTTGCACGCAGCTTGAAGGCGACGTGCCTGTAAGCAGATTCAGCCCTGATTGTCATGTCATCAGGGATCTTACTGCGATTGAGAAATCAGACCCTAATTTCCAAATCTGGTCAAATTGCAACATTTTAAACATTTGATGAGCAATTATTTGAGAAAAATCAATAGTTTGAGAACTCTAAAGTAAACAAAATTAGTCCTTGAGAATTACTTAATTTATTATATTAGTAAGATAGTTAATATAAAGAATGAAATAAAAATTTTAAATTAAATGTGATTAATATTTGGGGAAGGAAAGAAAAGTATTATGTTCATTAAAATAAACAAAATAGGGCTGGCCCGGTGGCACACTACAACAGTGCGCTGCTTGGGAGCGCAGCAGCGCTCCCGCCGAGGGTTCAGATCCCACATACAGACCGGTTCCCACTCACTGGCTGAGCGAGGTGCGGGCGCGACACTGAGGGTTGCGATCCGTTGCCGGACACGAAAAAAGACAAAAAGGAAAAAATAAATAAATAAATAAATAAATAAATAAACAAAATAGAGTGCTATCCAATTTTGTAGTTTAATCATATGATGCCAATTTTTAAACTGTGCTGATAAATGGATGAATAACCAAAAAGACACAGAATGAAGATTAAAGCCATTCACTGGAAGAGCTAACTTAAGGATTTCCCCAAATTACAAGACAAAGTGGGGAAGAAAAGCAAAAATATGAGTGAAATCTTAAGTGACACTAGTGAAATAGCCATCATTCTCAATATCTTTCCAACAAGCAGTCTCAATGAAGAGGAAAAAAAAAAAAAACAGCGAGGCTGTTGATTTTTAAAATAAATATATTAATGATTCTGGATCACTGTCTATTTTACTTAAATTCCTTTGGTTCCATATTTGGTATCTTACCATAATTATTATTAATTGTCATATTATCCTCATCAATTTGTGCACCCAGTATGTACAAAGCTTGCCAGATATTCCTAAATATCCAGTCATTCTCTCCTTCATCTTTAGCAAGAAAACCCTGCAGTTAGCTGGTCACGTGTTTGCGAAGTGTATAGACTATATTTCCCAGACTGTCTTGCATAGAACTATCTCCTGAGCAATAAGAACCAACAAACAGACTTTGGCAGATCTTTACTTAAAAGGAATAATTATATTTTTCAAATCCTTTTTTCCCTTTTTCCTGCTGCCTGGAACGTGAACATGGTGGTGAACAATTTTGGAACTTGGCAAGAATTTGAAGTGAACATATTACAGGGATTTATAGTTTCTATTCTATTCTACTCTATTGCTTATCTATCTATCTATCTGTCTGTCTGTCTGTCTGTCTGTATATCTACCTACCTACCTACCTAACCTATCTATGTACATGGTGACATATAATGAGAAATACTAGTAACCGAATTTAATACTGTTTATAAGAATAATAAAGAAAAGACCCCTTTCCAGGTGATACATTTGAAAAGATGATTCAGATAGTGAAATGATAATGTATAATTTTATATGGTAACATCTCAAATTGTAAGATCGAAATGATTAAACATTTTATTCATACATTTCTTTCTAAATTAGCATATTAAATATAGGTTT
>NW_007735341.1:78163-79506 GCF_000696425.1 Galeopterus variegatus | reverse complement strand
TCATCTTTTGAGGACAGGTTTATGATACTAAGCATCAGGACCTCCAGTGATCTAGACACCAAGTGTTTGCCAGTTAGAATGTGCATGTAAATCTGCACTGTGTGCAAATTTACAAAACAAATAGACTGAACACAGGCAAGCTATGTGATATTGACGGGATATCAACATGTAAGGAGCTAAAAGCCTCTGCTTACTTTCTAAAATCTAGTATATCATCTCTGACTATATTTTAATATACTTGCAGCAACAGCTTATCAGACACCTCTCTGCATACTTCTGTAGCTCCCAGGATAAATTTAAGTTTGCCAATATAGTTTCTCAGAATTAAAAATTATTTTAAGAGGCATAATGCCTACATTATCACTAGAAAGACAGTCAAATCTAGCAATAATTTCCATAGAAGACAGGATATTGGGGCAAGTAAGCAATTAAACGATCATGGGAATGTTGCTGTGAAAGCAAGACAAGTAATTATTTTATAGTGTAACCTTGAGTTTCTAATTATTGTGATTAAAATGTCTATCTTCTATAATTTTATGTTCAATAATTTGATTTGCAAAATCTCTACAGATTGACTCCATTTTGGTAATTATTGTTATTGAGAAACAATGTGGTAATTAGTTTTTCGCTTATGGAAGAGGCGCTATTTTCTAACTTGCTGCAAGGCGTCACAGGAACCCACAGAGGCCATGTGTGGTGGGTGACCCCTGCCAGCCTCTGACTGTGCAACCTTTGACCCCCCAGTTTCAGGTGAGAGATTTCCCTTACTCACTTAGTCTAGAAAATGACGACTTAATCCATGATCACGGATTGATGTGCTCCCCTGGAAGCCAGGTTGGGGCCCTCCCATCATAGCTAATGCCACCCCATCTAATGCTCGGGGGCACTGGGCACACACTCCTAGAGGACCCATATGACTGAGCACAGTCGTGACGTTTGGAGAAGACCCCAACGGGACTTTCTGCAGGAGAGAGCAAGGCTGCAAGGCCTGCTATTAAAGTTACAGCCCAACAGTAGCTACCACGTGTCGAGCACGTTCCTGAAGGCGATGTGCCCCCAGCGCTGCCCCTGTTTCGACATCTAATCCTCAGGACGACACCGTGGGTATTATTATCCGTGTTTTATAGAAGGGGAAACTGAGGCCTGGACGGAAAAACGTGCCCAAGGCCACAGAGGCACCATAATGTTCACCTCAATCTATAAAGAGCCCATAGGGCCTTGAAGGGATGCAGAGAAAGTGGGGTCCCACATCTCTCTTCTTTAATTCCAGTAAGATCCCGCAACACCAGGCCACAAGGGATGCCTTCAGGTCGAAGGCAAATTGGGAATTTGGTTGGCTGAGT
>NW_007735341.1:44762-77483 GCF_000696425.1 Galeopterus variegatus | reverse complement strand
ACACCAGGCCACAAGGGATGCCTTCAGGTCGAAGGCAAATTGGGAATTTGGTTGGCTGAGTCCCCTGGAGCTGCCGGTGTAGTTGGAGGAGGACACTAGTGGTCAGAAGGTGGGAAGGGTGAGTTCAGGCTGAGCTGCTTCTTGCTGGCTCCAGGGTCTCGTGGTCTGTTCCTTGCCTGGCGTGTTCTGATCAAGTCAGAGCTTGGAGAGAATGTGAAGGTGATTCTGCACTGTCCAGATGGATGCCTGCTCTCTGGGGGACGGGCAGGGACTTTGTGGGCAGAGTTGCAGGGAAGGTGGAGCTGTGTGTGTGTCTGTTGCTCTGCCGTCCACAGCCAGGGCATCAGGACGCCGCCAGGCAGCCAGTGGGTAATCAGATTCTGAGTCGTCCCAGGGCCTCCTACCTCAGATCATCGTCAGGTTCTCAGATGAGGGCGTAAGGTCCTCGGATCTGGCTGCCAGCCGTGGCCTCGCCCCAGATCCCTGCCTCTGTGGGTGGACTCAGAGCTGACATCTGCTAGCCTGGCTGTGTCAGGAGGTCCCCTGGGGAAATGAGCTAAGACAGCCACAAGAAAGACCCGACAATCACACAGAATCCCTGGAGCTCACTCGGTGGGGACTTCAGAGTGGCAGGAATCATCACACGGGTCAACGCTGCAAAATCAAGCAATGATGACTTCCATTTTCCATGCACCGACCAAATTGTCACCTTTAGCAGACATTTACTTTGAGAATCAAAATGACAGTTTTTAAAGGGTTTTGTCAAGGAGTGGCTCCTGTAATTCACTGCTAAAAATAAATAAATAAATAAATAAATAAAATTAATGAATAAAGAAAGACAGATCTGAAGTTTATCTGTCAAGGAGTGGCTCCTGTAATTCACTGCTAAAAATAAATAAATAAATAAATAAATAAATAAAATTAATGAATAAAGAAAGACAGATCTGAAGTTTAGGGAACAGATTTCATCACTGACTTTTAACTTTGCTATTATCTGGGTTGATTCGCTTTGACCCAGGTTTGCTTCACTTCAAGGTCAAAAGCACCTGTGGACTTAGGGACTAAATTCTTCAGTCTCTGGAGAGTGCAAGCATGTTCAGAAAACTGGTGGTGGCATAAAAGACAGCCAAACCTTGAATTAGTTGGAGCAAAGCTGGCAGGAAGGAGAATTGTCTTTTATTTTTAATAGCAAGACAGAGAATTAACATTTATGGAGCATGTATTTTGTGCGAAATACTAAGACACCGAGCTTATATACCTTATCTTAATCCTGACACAAATTCTACCAGGTAAGCACAATATTCTTCACACATGTGAGGAAACAGGCCAGTGTGCTCCGTTGGTCGGAGTGTGGTTCTAGAACAACACGAAGGTCCAGGCTTCGATCCCTGTCCTGGCCAGCAACCAAAAAATAAACAAACAAACAATACATTTGGGGAAACAGAGGCTGTGAGGTCTCACAGCTCGAAAATGGGATTCTAGTTCATTAGATCACACTGCTTCCCAAGAGAAAAGGAACAGCTCTCCAATAGGTTTTTTAAAATTGAGGAGATGCACGTACCCTAAAGGCCCATCTGGTAAGTTTCAGGATTATTTACATGTCTGTAACCACCACCTAAAACTAGATAAAGAAAACAACCATAATCCCAGATGCTCCTGCAGCCCTGTGGCCAGTGCCACAGCACCCCAAGACCACCACTCTGGTTTTACCCCGATGGGTTAGCCTTGCCTGTTCTTTGAAGTCATATAAAACAGAATCATACCAGGTGTATCTTTTGGTCTGACGTCTTTTGTGCAACTTGAGTTTTTGGGATTCGTGCAAACTGCTTTTTGTATCAGTGGTTTGTTCCTTTTTATTGCTGAGTTTTATTCCACCTACGGGATATACCACAATTTATCACCCATTCTCCTGTGATAGACATTTGGGTGGTTTCCAGTTGTTGGCTATTAGGAAGAAGGTTGTTATGCAGACTCTCGTGCGGGACTTTTTTTAGACATATGTTTTCATTTCTTTGGGGTAAATGCTTAGGAGTGGAATTTCTGGGTCACAGGATTGCTCATTTAACTATTTAAAGAATTACCAAACACGTCTCCAGACTTTGGTGCTCTTTTGGTTAAATATTAAGATTCACTCAACAAATATTTATCAAGCAGCTATCAATTCCGAAGCACTGTCCTAGTGCTGGAGAGAAGGCAGTAAATAAAGCAGAACAAAAATCTCCACTGTCGGGGACAGGCAGTTGGGGGAGATTCAGCAGACGGATGCACAAGTTAAATATAGAATGTCAAATGGCGATATGTGCTATGGAGAAAAATAAAGTTCCGAGGACGGGGCGGGAGCATCTGGTGCGTGGTATGTGCTATTCACGTTCCCTATTCTTTAAAAAAGAGACTGGGTTCTGCTGCTTTTGTTACCCAGAAGGCAGCTCACTGGGTTTCACCAGGGGGAGAGGGTTTGGTGACCTGGACAGGAAGAGTTTCAGTGAGTCGCGTGACCTCTCAGGTGGCTGTACCACGTCTTTCCTGCCAGTGGGTGCAGAAAAGGGGCTCAGACTGCTGCGGGGGAGCAGGGACTTGGAGCCGAGCAGGCTGGGTGCAGATCCTGGCCCAGTCACTTACTGAGTGGCCTTGGCAAATAATTACCTGCTCTAAGTCTCAATTTTCCTAACCTCATAGGGTTATAAAGTCAAGGGAGATTATGGCTCTAAGTTGCTCAGTGCAAAGCCTGAAATGATAAACACTCAATTAATGTCCGTTGTCATCATTTGTAAAACAGAGGCTTGGGTTTCGTTTCCTAGGTGACCTAGCCGAGCACTTGGTCCTTGCAGCCTACATCTGACTGCACATCTTCTGAAACTTTCGTGCTCCTGGCCACGCCTGGCTTTGAACCACTTGGTCAGCGGGACCTTTCTGAGGTCACATGTGCTCTAAGCCTGTGACTTCTGTCTTTCTCTTCTGTGCTGACCCAGATGTGCTGCTCAGCTCCCTTTTCTTGATTTCCATCTAACGTCTTGATTTCACATAAAGTGGTAACCGATGGTGTGGGGAGATGGGGAAGGGGCTCTTTACATGATAGCGACCAAAAAACCTTGAAATGGCCCCAGTCACTGTGAAGTCGGCTGTTCCACACCCACCTGCCCCGGACACCGTGCACGCCGCTCAGCCGTCCTCCGGCTTTTTCTCCCAGTTCCCTGCTCCAGTGTGTTCTCAGCATCCCCCACCCCAAAATTCCTCCTCATTTCTCCAGAGAGCAGTTTTGCTGTGTCATTTCTTTTCTTATTTTCTGAAACTCCTGCTCTCCGGTCCAGCTTCTGCCACCAAGCAGCTCATCAGCAAAGACAGTTTCCTCTCCAAGGTAAGTTTTCATAGCGTTGTAACTGGTCAGCAACATTTGGCCCATGGTAGCTTTTTTGTCCTGGTTGCCTTCATGTGTGACATGAGACATACTGCTGTCTCTCTGGGTATCCTCAGGGGATTGGTTCCAGGACCCCCCATGGATACCAAAATCCGTGCATGCTCAGACCTTTATGTAAAACGGTGTAGAGTTTGCGTATAACCTACGCACGTCCTCCCATATACTTTAGATCATCTCTAGATTACTTATACTACCTAATACAACGGAAATGCTATATCAATCATTGTTTCACTCTATTGTTTTTTATTTGTATTTAAAGAATTATTTTTCTGAATATTTTTGATCCGCAGTTGGCCGAATTCACAGATGTGGAGCCCACAGAGACAGACGGCCGAGTTGATAATTCTGGGTAGGGACTGGCGTTTCCCCACAGTCTGCCTGAGAGCCTGTGCTTTCTCCGAGCAGGCAGCGTCTCGGATCCTCAGTGTGGCTTCTGACTGGTGGGACAGACGTGGGTCTGTGGGACCTGCTCGTGCCATCCCCTGCTGTGGCCCTTCTTGCCTGGCCAGGGTCCATCTGGGGTGCGGGATGCCAGGACTCCTGCAGCTGGCACTCGCCTGCTCTGTCCCCAAACTTCGTTCCTGGGTTACCTTTGTGAATCTCGGCTTGTTTTCTGCATGTTTGTTTCACTAAGGAAGCTTTTGGGGTTTTCTTTATGCCTCTTTTTCTTATTTTTTGTTTTTGTAAACTGTATCCTGTTCTTTTGCAATATCAGTTCTCCCCAGCTTGATCTATAGTTAATCCATAGACTGGATGCAACCCCAACCAAAATCTCAGCATTTATTTTGTGGATATTGTCAAAGGACAGACTTACAACAAATTTAGTTTAAAGACCTCAGTTGGCTTCACTGTGATTCTGGAATCGGGCAACATGTCATTCCGTAAAATAGAGAAAGTGCTCCAATGAGCCACGCAGAGGAGGCTGGTTTTATAGACAGAAAAGGCTGAAGAAAGCAGAAACAAAAACAGAAAGCAATTGGTCATTTCAAAGTTACTTTCTTTGTAAGGTGGGGACAGGAGACAGACAGTAGAATGACTGACTCGCTAACATCAGGCTACTTCAGCTTGTCCTTTTTGTGTCAAGATTAAAGCAGAAGACACCCCGTTATCACGCCTATTGAAGATTTAGACTGACCAGCTTGGGAAATGGGCTGTTTTGTCTTTTTCCTGATTTTTCAGAAGGTCAGACCACAACCTAAGTGACTGGAACTTAGCAGGGGGGACTGCGTTTTGGTTTTTAGTCCGGTCTGTGGGGGCTAGTGCAGGAGCTTAGTCCAAAACAGTGGCCTCCTATGACTTTTATTTAGCAATATACACAAACTGATTCTAATCTTTATAGGGAAAGGCAAAAACCCAGGTTAACTAACATCATGTTGAAGGAGAAAAAATAAGAGACTGGCACTCCCCGACGCAGGACTTACTACCACGCTTTTACCACCCAGCCCTGACACGCCTGGTACGTACCCAAACAAGTTGAAAACTTATGTCCACACAAAACTCTCGAATGCACGGCACGAGGGGTGCAGTCTGGTGTAGACCACGGGTGTGAGTTATAATAACGCATCCGTGTCTGCTCACCAGGGGCAGCACAGGCACACACTCACACAAGAGGTTAACTGCAGGGAAACTGTGTGTGTGCAGGCGTGTGCATGCGGGAGGGCACAGGAACCCCAGCTTTTTGCTCAGTTTTTCTGTAAACCCACAGCTGCTCTGTATTAGTTTGCTAGAGCTGCTGCAACACAAACTGGGCAGCTTAGAACAGAACGTGACTGCCTCACAGATCTGGAGGCTGGAGGTCCACAACCAAGGTGTCGGCAGGGCCATGCTCCGTCTGGGACTCCGGGTGGAACCCTTCTGTGCCTCTCGCTGGCTTGCGGTGGTGGTCTGGAGGCTGGAGGTCCACAACCAAGGTGTCGGCAGGACCATGCTCCGTCTGGGACTCCGGGTGGAACCCTTCTGTGCCTCTCGCTGGCTTGCGGTGGTGACCACAGACCTTGGCGTTCAGCTGCACGAGTCCCGTCTCCACCTCTGTCATCACAGGACCATTTTGCCATCATCTTCCCTCTGTGCATGTCTGTGTCTGGGTCCAAATTTCTCCTTTTGAAAGGACATCAGTCTTCTTGGATTAGAGCCCACTCAAGTGCCCTCGTGTTAATTTGATCATCGGCAAAGACCCTGGTCCCAAATAAGGCCACATTCGTAGGTATCAGGAGCATCTACATATCTTTGGGGGGGGGGCACAATTCAACCCATAACATGTTTTTAAAAATAAAGTGTACTAATTTTTTAAAAATCCTCTTTCCTCCTGTGATAGAAGGAAGGTAGGGAGAGACATGAAGAAATGACTTTCCGGACTTTGGCTGAGTTCTCTGGTGACAATCAACTGGTCCTAACTATAGATCCTAAGACTTGGTGGTGTTAATGATGTGACTTTATTTCGGTCTCAGTGTCCTACTGAAGCAGGGAAAACATTCAGGTCAAAAGAATGACGATCTTCTTTTTATATGACTTATCTCAACAATGAAGAATGCTTCCAAATACGAGCATACTTCAAAAGGTTTGTGGAAAATAGAATTAAAGGGTTCTGTGGAATCTTTCCATGAGCTTTTTGAAGTTCCCTTGTATGTGTTATAATGAATCTCAATGTCTAGAAGGCAGCAAATTAAATCTGTAGTATTTTTAGGACAATTCCTCATGTTTAATGACATCAGGGTAAAGATGTGAGGACTGAGGGACTGAGGAACAGTTCGTGGTCATGTACGTCACGACGCAGTGGGCTGTGGCTGGAGAACTCCTGTAGTGGATTGAATGTCCCCCCAAACTCACTGAAGCTTGAATTGTGTCCCTTAAGTTTTATGTATTAGACACTTGGCCCCCACTGTGACTGTTAAGAGGGTGGGAAATCCTATTATGGTCATTGAAAGGTGGAGCCTTGAAGAGGTGATTGGATCGTAGGACCGTGCAGTAGTGAATGGGTTAATAATGGTGATCAGGGGCGTGGTTCTGAGGGCTTTGAAAGAAGAGCAGAGTCTGTCTGTCTCTCTGCTCTCTCTGCTCCGCCATTTCACAATGTGAGACCCCTGGGTCACTGTTGCCACCACCAGATGGACTTTGGACTTCCGATCCTCAGAAACTGTAAGCACTAAATGTCGTTTTTCTCCAGCTATTTTTTTATAAGCAACAGAAATGGGCTAATACAACTCCCTTGGTTGGCATATTGCACTAATGAGAAGTCAACCTCACATTTCCTGACAAGTCAGAAATGTCCCCATGTTCCGAGCCATGAGCCGTGATCTGCACCCTGGCCGTCTCTGCGTCCGCCCAAGCATCACTAGGACAGTGTGGGTCATCTGTGCTGGTGGCGAGTGGAAGCCCACTCCCCAATGTCCATCTCTACTTCTGCCTGATGAACCTAATGCCAATTTTGCTCCAGAGCCACTGTGCCCAGTTGAAAACATTTATCTCTCTCGTAGCTGGGGGTTCCGGGAAACCCAATTCTGCAGCATCTGGTTGGGAGTCCCTGAAAGGGGCTTCACGTCAAGCAAAGGCTCTCCCTTCCCCCTTCCCAGATGTGGGTGCCATATCTGCAGGTGACCGTGACTGTCTCACTCTGAGGAAGGTGGATCAGAAGGATAGCAGAAATCTGGGACACTGATGGAATTGGGGGGCTGCTGCCCCACACCCCTCACCCTCTGCTGGGAGGAATAACTCGAGAGCTGGTAACACAATACTTCCATCATGAGGCAGGTGACATCTGGCTGGCTGTCCTTTTGTGATGCTAGCAGTCACTGATGCTGATTGGGGGTTCCAGAAATATGATACTTAAATTTTATTATTCCTTCATTTATAAACAGTAATAAAGAGAAACTTTTCTCATCAGCTATTGGTTGTTTCGAGGAAGAGTTCACATGGAAAGACAGTATAAATATTTGATTCCTTCTCTTTACTCCCCAACCTTCAAAATAAAGAGTTAGTTCCTAATATCCTTAAACTAACCAGTGAAGAGTTTTTTATAAATTCATCTGTTTGTTTTCGATCGCTAATAAGTCAGGGATTGAATACACGTGTTGGGTTTAGATTCATGACTGTTGTTGTTTTTAATAACGCTGCAGTTGTTTCCTCTTCAGCCCCTGGGTCTATGTCATCACCCCCAGTCGTCTTTGGCAGCTGCCTGAGTGACAGGATGTTCCTTGCCATCTCACGCGTTTCCTGACCCAGACCTGGAATCACCCTTTCTCTAGGAAGCCCTGGTTCCTGCTGGTAGGAAATGGCATTGAAAGACGTCATTCTGGTGCTTCTGGTATTTGTTGCCAATGGGTTGGTCATTGGCTCAAGGGTTTTTCAATGGACAGAGCTAAGAAAAGTGCATTTAAAATGATTAAATACTAAGTACATTATGAGTTAATTAACTTCTTGGATTTTACATTTGATGGTGAAATCTTAGTCCCTAAGCACTTTGACCTAATCGTTCGCTTGCTCTCTCTCTCATAACTGTATTAGTTTTGAAATACCAAAAGCAACATCACTGTTAACATGTGATTTCATATTTTAGAGTGTTTTTGTTTTTGTTTTTAGGGTATATTTCTTCAGAAATGCATTATCAAATTACTAATTTGACTAGAGCACGGTGCTGATAACACCAAGGTCAAGGGTTCGTATCCTGCCCAGCCAGCCACCGAAATAAAAAAGAGTCATGTGCATTGCTATCAACTAACCTGCCTACAGCGGGTGACCTAGTTCCAGACAGTAAAAGTCAGGGAAGGGTGTCCTGGTTAAGACACCAATTTTTTTTTTCCTTTTTGTCTTTTTTCGTGTCCGGCAACGGATCGCAACCCTCAGTGTCCCGCCCGTACCGGACCGGGACCGGCAACGGGATCGCAACCCTCCGTGTTGCACCCGCACCTCGCTCAGCCAGTGAGCGGGAACCGGTAAGACACCAATTTTTGTCTCTCATTTCAAAGTCATTCATAATTTTCCTGATTTCCTCCTTCCCTCCCCTCCCCTGCCTGTAACCATAGTAATATCAAAAAGGAGTATTCTTGATGACCAAAAAAGCTGTTCTCCTTAGGTTTGGCCTAACGATTTCCATAGGGGCAGTGAAATTGTTACTTAACCACACAGGCTTCTTTGATTTGCTTTTGAATAGAAGCCAAAATCCTCAACAAAACAAATGAAATCTGGCCATATGTAAAAAGGTGAATGCATTGTGACCAAGTAACGTCTAATCCTGAGAATAAAAGGTTAGTTTGATATTAGAACAGTGATTTATGAAACTCACCACAATAACAGAGTAAGAGATTAAAAATCATATGATTATCTCGACAGATACAGAAAAGCATTTGATAAAATTCCGTAAATAATCCTGATAGGGCCGGCCCGGTGGCGCACTGCTACAGTGCGCCGCTTGGGAGCGCGGTGGCACTCCCGCTGAGGACACGAGAAAAGACAAAAAGGAAAAAAAAAAAAAGAAAAAAAAATAATAGTCCTGATAAAATCTCTCAGCAAACTCTAAGGAGGAGGAACTTCCGCAATCTACGAAAGCGCACTTAGCAAATTTATAAGAAACATTATAATGGTGAAATGCTGTGAGTGAGAGCGCAGAGCAACTGGAACTCTCATGCGTGGCGATGGAAGACCTCAAAGGTACAGCCACTTCGGAGCACTGTCTGGCAGTTTCTAGTAAAGCCACACACACAGCTGTCCTGTAACCCAGCAATTTCATTCCTAGGTATTCGCCCAAGAGACATAAAACACAATTGTCCACAAAAAGACGAGTGCAAAAGCATTCATAAGACCTTTATTCATGATTATCCCAAACTGGAAGCAGCCCAATGCCCATCACCAGGAGAACAGATCCTGGAGCTGTGGCACATTCACGCCATGGAATGCACAGAAGAGAATGTTCTACGTGATTCCATTTATGAAGTTCTAGAGCAAGCAGAACTCGTCTGTGGCAATAGATGTCAGAACGTGGTTGCCTCCACGTGGCTGGCAAGGCGCCTGAGAGAACTTTCTAGAGTGAGGAAATGTTCTATGTTTTGCCTTGCATAGGCAATTGTCAAAATCGTTGAACTCATAATTTCAGGTCTTTTTATGTTTTCCGTGTTAATCGTATCAGAAGGAAGGAAGGCAGGCATGTGGGCACATGGTCTGGCTGGAGAATTTTCAGATTGCTCATGCCTGGAACTCTGGTACTATGCGTGAAAGGGTAGGAAGGGAGCCAGCCCTGCTCCTAGGGACCAGGCTGACTGTCCCTTTTTTTCCTGCGGCAGAGAAGGGGCCTCAGTGATTCTGTACAGATGAATTCCGTGTGTGCCTTGGAAAAGCTACCTTGATGTACATGAGATTTGAGGAGCTGAACATCTGCTATGACCAGGGTGCTGCGACAGAAGGTAATCTGGAGCTTCCAGGTGGTGACAGAGGCACAAGCAATGTTATTTTTAACCTCCCCAGCAGGAGGGAAGAGCATCTCTCTGGTTGCTAGGGAAATTGTGTTCTGAGTGGTGACATATTGGTTTCTGATTTTAAAAGTCCTGGAGAAAACAAGAGAACTTTATAAGCCAGGACTGCACACCTGCTAAAACGTGGCTACTTTCCCCTGATTGTGCTCTGGGGTAGCTGTCATGGCAATGACGCTGCTGGGCGATGCTGGTTCATTAGTGGAGGATTCCAGTTGGTTCCATGATGGAGGTCAGCCTGGGAAGCCCCGTTCAGGACTGCAGGAAGAGCACAAGGGTGTAGCTTGGGGGCCCGAGCTTTCCCATAAGCTCCATCAGCACCCGCCTGTTCAGTAGTGTGGACAATTGACTCAAATCTTATGTAGAGTGCTCAGAAGACACAGCTGAGCCTCGTGCACCGCAGAAAACACAGTGGGCCGTCGCTGGTGCGGCGTGCAGCTGGCTCTCAGCATCCTGGACCCATCCGAGTCCCAAGTCCAGCATTCTCTCTACCCCACTGCCCGAAAGCCATTTTAAAAGGCAGCCTGTCATGGGTGTTTTCCAGAAGCGATCTTGCGTGGGGTGAAGGAGGCTTCCCTCTGTGTCCGTGGAAGTGGAGCGCGTGGTCAGCACCAACCTCCCGCACCGCAGGTCCGACGGGGGCCTCGGACCAGAAATGATCCCGACCAGCGAAGCTCCCCATGTCTGTCCTGCCACATCACACATGATGGATGAAATCCACATGTGCGACAGGATTCGATGGATGCACGTACATTTTGATGGAATCGCCAAAAAAATTGTGCGAGGACGTGATTGTCCTCAGGTGAGAATGGGCATCTCGGCACAGGGTGAGGGCACTGGGGAGTGTTTGCTCTCGCCACCCCGTCCCCACTCCCGAGACACACCCTGACCGCAGGTGAGCTACGTGAATTCACCTGGCGGGGATCTCCAGCCGACTCCATTCACTTTGCCACATCCGGTCACCCACAGAGCTTATGATGACTAGCGTGTCACTCACTCCCGGCAGCTCCTGCCCCGCCGGAGCCTGCTCGCCTTCCTACCATCCTTTTGGGCCCCTCAGTTTGCTGTCTGTCCTTGGCTTCCATGCCCTGACCTTTCACTGTTGAAAGACACAGAGGAGAGGTGCCCAGTGACACCTCGTGTGGCATTGATCTGCAGGAGAAAGAGGTCTTCGTCTTTGTGCCTGGCCTTCCTTTGGAATATTGTCACCTGGTGCGTCTCAGAATCTGCACCAGGAGAGGCGAGACGTATGGACGTTAACTTCCTCCACGTTTTCCCGCACATTGTAGGGAGCACGAAGGACAGGTGCAGAGACCAGCCCCTCGGCACGGACACCTGTGCACCTACAGGGTCCTCCACCCGCCCTCAACACACTTGTGCGACAGGAGGGCTCTGCCCGGAACAGAAGTCCCACCGCAGTCATTTTCTAAGGAGGTCAGCGGGGACGGAGCTGTCCACGGGGGAACTTCTAGCAGGGAGGTGGGGACAGGGCTTCATGAAAAGGGGACAAAAGTTAGTTTTCTTTCCTCCATCCTTATACGTGGGTAGCTGGGGCACCCCTGGAAAACAGCAGGTTAACAAGAGAAAAACACATTCGTCACGTGGGAGAAATCCAAATTCAAGAGCAGCTCCCAAGACGGTGGCTCAGGGCCCACCTGGTGGAGCATATTGAACAAGGAGCCGGGCGTTCAGAGGTGGCAGAGAAAGGCACCGTGGTGTCAGGCTCGCCACAGTGGGAAAACTATGGGAAGGGGGGACAATCTGCTGTCAGCTTGCTCTGTCCTGGGGAGCATCTGTGCTGAGGAGCTGTCCCCAGCAAAGGGGACCCACGTCCTGCCTGCAGGTGAACAGAGGGAGGGCAGAAGCCCCCACGGAGTTTTATGGCCTGCCGGGTGACATGGTGGCTCAGACAGTTTCCCATGATGGCCGCTCCCCGGTGCCGCCAGCTTAAATGTAGTCATGTCAAAGAGGCATGTTTTGGAGTGGAATGCACTGGGTTCCTTCATGTGTCTCATAGAGACAGCACTGTCCCCACCGCCCCATGATTACGAGCCACTGCACTGGGGTCAAGCAGGGGGTAGCTAGGGAGCGACATTTGTTTTCTCTGTGTTCCCATCTGGGAAACTGAGAAGTTGGGGATTATGTAGAAAACGTAACCAGGACAGCGCCCAGTGCAGGGCTGTTGTCCACGCACCTTCAAGATGGTGGGACATCCCAGGGAGGGGGAGGGACAGCACACACCCTCCAGGGGTCACATGTCAGCTGTGACCTTGCAAGGAGGATGCCACCAGGTGGACAGGGCTGCTGTGACCGTGCAGGGAGGATGCCACCAGGTGGACAGGGCTGCTGTGACCGTGCAGGGAGGATGCCACCAGGTGGACAGGGCTGCTGTGACCGTGCAGGGAGGATGCCACCAGGTGGACAGGGCTGCTGTGACCGTGCAGGGAGGATGCCACCAGGTGGACAGGGCTGCTGTGACCGTGCAGGGAGGATGCCACCAGGTGGACAGGGCTGCTGTGACCGTGCAGGGAGGATGCCACCAGGTGGACAGGGCTGCTGTGACCGTGCAGGGAGGATGCCACCAGGGTGGACATTCCTCTTCCTCCTCTTCCTCTCCCTCCTGCTCCCCCTCCTCCCCCTGACTGTCTTTCCTGGGACGATTCCCTGAATGATCCCAGGGGCCGGTCAGTGACGGTCCCTGCAGAGGGCCTGACCCAGAGCTGAACTAAACGTGGGTTTGATGAATTTAGGACAACTTCCCTCAAGGCCCATGCAGAAAACAGGCCTTTATTTACTCCTTTGTGTTTTATTTTGTTTNTTTGACTCCTGGACACTACGAGAACCCGGCGTCTTTGGGTCTGACGAGACAGACATGTTTCATGTAGATGCTAAATTAACTGGAGAAGAGAACTTACGATGGGAGATGGGCAGCGGAATAAATCAAATCAAATAAAAAGACGAGCAGTTGTCCAACTGCAACGGGCTTGCAACCCTGAACGTGAACGCGGCTTTTCCTTTAAATGGATACGTTTAATCAAGCAACGTTGGTCCACCCTGGGAGCTGGAAGAATTACGGTGATTGTGTTGGAATCATGCCCAAAAGAGGTTTGGCCGGGTTTGACTCCTGGACACTACGAGAACCCGGCGTCTTTGGGTCTGACGAGACAGACATGTTTCGTGTAGATGCTAAATTAACTGGAGAAGAGACCTTACGATGGGAGATGGGCAGCGGAATAAATCAAATCAAATAGAAAGACGAGCAGTTGTCCAACTGCAACGGGCTTGCAACCCTGAACGTGAACGCGGCTTTTCCTTTAAATGGATACATTTAATCAAGCAACGTTGGTCCACCCTGGGAGCTGGAAGAATTACGGTGATTGTGTTGGAATCATGCCCAAAAGAGGTTTGGCCGGGTTACCTCGTGCAGGCAGGAGCAGCCGGGAGCAAGGGAAGCCCTGAGCCAGCAGCGAGGGACACTGGGGGTGGCAGGTGAGCACCCGTGTCCCCGTACCGCATTGGGGGTGAGAGCCCCGGCCCTGGAATTGCATCTCGTGCATCCTGAGACCCAGGAGAGCAGGACGAGGCGGGGCTGGAGGGGATGAGGCGGGGCTGGAGGGGACGAGGTGGGGCTGGAGAGGCCTTGGTGAAGGAGGGGATGGGGAGGATGGCTGGGAGGGAGGAATAGAGGGACAGGAGCTGTGTCAGCCACAGTGACAAGCCCGCGCGTGTGTGGTGATGCCTTTGATGCAGGCCTGTCGTGACAGGCAGTGCTCTCTAGAGGGAAAGTGTCCTGAGCAACTTTCTGGAATTTCCTTCTCAGAAATAAGTGCACCAGATTGGACTTTTAGAACCTCATGTCTGACAGCGGGACACAAACCGACCAAACACAGCGATCAAGTCAGATAACACAACATGCTGGGGACGTGTGACTTCCACCTCGCCTGTGTGACAAACAAGGGGCTTTTCGGCATCTGAGCAAAAGTGCCTTCTGTGTCCCCTGCTGTGGCTGCTGGTCGTCAGCACCGGGAGCAGCCACCAGGAGAGCAGGGAGGTGGGGGTGGGGTCCAGTGCTGGAGTCCTGACACCTGCCCCTCACCTGTCCCGGGGCACGGGAGTGCACCCAGCACCCCTCCCCTCTCTTTTACAAAAAGAGGTCTCGAGGAAAGCTTTGTGTTTTGTTTTTAAAGTGTATAATTCAGTGGCTTTTAGTACATTCACAGTTGTGCCACCGTCGCCACAAGCGGTTTTAGAGCATTTCCCTCACACCCTGTGGCCATGACTCCCCCGCTACCCCCAGCGCTGTGTCCTCCGCCCCTCCCAGCCCCAGCGCTGCCAGTCTCCTTCCTGTCTCTATAGACGTCCCTACTCTGGACATTGTGTGCACGTGGAATCATATAACAGGTAGTCTTTGGTGACCAGCACGCTGTCGTCAAGGTTTCTATGATACCTTCTGTTTTTTAAGACGCTTCCAGGAAGGGTGGTCAGGGCAGACCTGCAAACAGCGAGCCTGTTAGTTGAGTCGGGTGGGCCGAGTGGAGACATGGCAGAGCGTTCCAGAGAGGGCGAGACGGGCGGGGCGTGAGGGGCTAGTGTGGAAGGCGACACGGGCACGGAGGCAGCGGCAGGAGCTGCAGGCTGAGGAGGGGCCTGGGAGGGAGGGGTTGGGGGTGGGGCAGTGGCTCCCGCTCAGCTGGTCCTTGAGAACAACTCAGCAGAGTCTCGTTGGACAAGTCACAGGGTGGGGTCTTGATGGAATCTTGAATTTTTAAAGTCAAAATGGACTCTAAAGATCATCCATGTCAACCCCTCCATTCTACAGATGGGGAAACTGAGGCCCAGAATAATGAAGAATCCTGCCTGTGCTTAGTTCCCAGTTTGCAGGGCAAAAATCACCAATGTCTGAGCGTTCCCCTCCATTCCCCCCAAAACAAAGATGGGGCAGCCCCACCCTCACTGTGACCTGGTCCACTTCAGAGACGTGTCACCCTCTGCCCTGGCAGGGTTCCCGACTCACAGCGTGAAGAGCTGGTGTTTGGCACCACTTCATTTTGGGGCAAATTCTACCAAGCAGCGGTAGCAGGCACAGGCCTCAAGGTAGGATGGCTGACGTTGAAGAAGCACAGAGGGATTCTACGTACGGGGTGTTAATGGGCAAGAGAAGAGAGAGGTGGCCTTGTGCCCTCGCCCTAAGTGCTTCACAAACGTCACCTCATTTGGTCATCCTAATGGCCTCATAAGACAGCATGGCTTTACAGAGGAGGGGACCGACTCTCAGGAAGACTGAGGCCCAGTTGCCCCAGGTCACATGGTGGCAAGTGACCAAGCCACACTGAGACCAGGCCTGGGTGTGTGGGGCTCACGCTTTTCCAGCCGCCAACTGCCTGGGCCTTGGGCGGGCTCTGCTGTCGTTTTGTTTTGTATTTACGTTTGAGCAACTGGCAACAGGTCCAAGCCCTAGAGAGCCTTCTGCTACACCACTTCCATGATTCCACGATACGCCGCAGCCCTGCTACGAAAGAGAGACGCAGAGACCTCGCAGACACAAAGAAGAACACGGGAGAGTGTTGGTGAGAAAAGCAGACACGGGTTCTATGCAGGCCACGTGAACAGGGACAAGGAAACACGTGAACAGTCACCTTCATGTGAAGGGTAGCTCCTGGTTGGTGTTGTGGGCTGAATTGTGTCCCCCAAAACACATAGAGTGAAGCCCTAACCCCCAGGAGCTCAGAACAGGACTGCATTTGGAGACAGGGCCTTTAAAGGGGTAATCAAGGTAAAACGAAGTCACCAGGGTGGGCCGTGAACCGATAGGACTGGTGTCCTTATGGAAGAGGATATCAGGACACAGACACACACACAGTGGGACGACTGTGTGAGGCCACAGACAGAAGACGGCATCTACGGGCAGAGGACAGAGCCCTCAGGAGAAACCGTCCCTACCACACCTCGATCTGGGACTTCAGCCTCCAGGACCATGAAGAAATAAACTTCTGTTGGATAAGCCCCTGCAGTAGATGGGATGTCCCCCTGCCCACGTCACTGAGGCTTAATCCCCACCGTGACTGTCGAGGGTGGGAAATCCTACTGTGGTCATGGAAAGGTGGGGCCTTGAAGAGGTGATTGGATTGCAGGACTATGCAGTAGTGAATGGGTTAATAATGGTGGTCAGGGGCTTTAAAAGGAGAGTGCATGGGGAGCTGTCTCTGCTGTCTCTGCTCTGCCATTTTCACAATGGGATCCTCTGCCATCACTGAAGTCACCACCAAAGACGTGTTCCCTGGACTTAAGACTTCCCGGCCTCCGGAACTGGATGCAATAAATACTGTTGTCTCATTAATCACCCAGTTCCGCGTACTTTGCTATACGCAACCGAAGCAGACTGAGACAGCCCCCGTGTGTGGCGCCTGGCTCTGGGAGCCCTAGCAGTCTCGGACACTTGGTCCTTCAGAATTGGCTCAGGCCTTTAAACTCACGTGGAACCGGGAGTCGCCGAGGCCCTCGCCCTCGGCGGTGAGCATTTTCCTAACCTTACTGAAAAGGGTAGTCAGTAGCCTCTTAGGGTATTAGAATAATGTCACGTTGATGAGCCACTTGAGCAGCATGGGGCCACAGGGGTGAAACCTAGCAGGCTGGAGAAATCACAAGCGGAAGGCCACTTGCTATCATGGGGCTTTGATATTCCTTCCTCTGAAAATGTGCAGAGCACAGGTGTGAAATCCTGTCCCTATTGAGGGTGCTGTTGCTTCCAGAGGCTCAGCTTCTTCTGGCCCAGGCAGGAACCCGCCGGGCCCTCCCTCCACTGCACGTTGTCCTTCTTCTGGTCCCTCCCCATGGCCTCAGGCTGTGTGTGATGCAGGAACCAGCCTCGGAAAAAATCCTCAGTCCTACTTTCCCTTCTACCTGGGGAATGTGACTTTTGCATTGATTTTTACCCGTCCCTTCGATCTGGGCTTAGTCCCTCTGAGCACCCAGTTTCCTGCCTGGCCACGGTCACAGAGGGGACCCAGGAGGACCCTGTGGTGTGGGGAGACCGACTGTTAGTCCTCAGATGTCCTGAGGCCCAACTGCCCCTAGCAATGGCCTCAGCTTGTCCTGGAATTGTGCCCTGAAATAAGCCCAAAAGCAAAAGCTATCCAAAAAATGAACTTGGAGGACTTCCAGAAGGGAAAAGGCCAGAGAGCTCCCGGGAAGTGCCCACGGCCCTGACCCTTCCGTGGGCTCCATATGCTGGGGGGTCACTTCCCTTCAGGGCTCAGGAACCCAGAGGCCGCTCACTGTGAGCCCAGGAAGGGGCTGGGATGTAATCGTCTCATGTCCTCAGCAAGACGCTGGCACCACAGTGAGCACTGAGTAAATGAATGAATGACTGAGTGAATAAATGATTGAGTTACTCTCACGAGCCCTTACCCAGACAAACAACACCCAGCAGGCCCTTCCCGTCATGGGTTCTCCATCTGTGTTCTCCACCAACCGAGTGTCGAAAACACTAAAAAAATTTGTGACTGTACAGAACACGTACAGACTTCTTTTTGTGTCATTTCCCTAAACGATGCAGTGTCACAACTATTTACCCAGCATTTACATTGTGTTGGGTATCACACGTAACCTAGAGATGATTTAAAGTTTGCGGAGGATGTGCGTAGTTTATATGCAGATACTACGCAGTTTTATATCAGACTCTTGAGCACCCGTTGATTTTGGTATTCACGGGGGAGCACGGGCTTCCTGGAACTGATCTCCGTGGATACCGAGGGACAACTGTGTATACTCTACAAATATCCACATATTTCTCCCCCAACTTCATGGCTCAGCTCGGGTTTGTTTCGTGTACGTACTGTATGGTTTTCCAGAAAGGTCTGTGTTGCATTCGAGGATGAAATTTACCAGGGTCAGAGGAGTCATGGAAAAAAGAGAAAGCCTTTGTAAGGAAGCCATAGATGAGCTTGTTTTTCTTTTTAATACTTTTTAATGGCTGCTTCAATTAATCCGCTAACGAATGCTCGGCCGAGAACGCTTTCTAACTTCTAATTCTCTGAGCCTCAATTTCCTCATTCATAAAATAAGGACAAAGCATCAATCTAGCTTAGCTTTGCCGTGAGAATTAAACAAGAGAATGCACTTGGAAATACTTTGCAAACTGTAACTCATTAAGCACGTATACATAACAACTATTATTATTCTATAAAGACCTCACCACCCTTCTGATCTTGAGAAAAACCTGGGGCACATAAGAGAAAAAGCACCTTTATATTATAAATTAGCTGATAGTTTAAAATGCATTGAAACCCTTTTCTCCTCCTCATTAATTAATTGATTAATTTGGCCAATTCATGCAGAAAGCTAAGCTTTGTGGTCCTATTAGCTACACTGCATTGTGTCGCTGCACAACAGTTCCCAGCTCTGCATGGATGAAAGGAGATGGTACGAAGGAGAAGCCTGCAAAAGGGCTGCACACATTGAAGTAGGTTTTAGTGGCCCCGTGCAGTGACCTGCAGGAGCTCGGGAGAAGCTGCTCCACCTGCACGGTGGCGTCAGCCAGGTGTGGGCAGAGGCTGACTTGAGGTGCGGAGCGGGCCTGGGTTCCTTTGGCCTTTGAAGTGGAGGGCAAGTCATCTGATTGTCGGAAGCTTCTGGCTAGCATCTGTGCCTGGTGCTCTGTGTTTCTGTGAGGGATACTGACTCATCGGTAGCTTGACAGATCGAGTCCTCACTCCTGCTGGTGACGCGGAAGCCCTGAGACGTGTGTGGGACCTGACCTCGCCCGGGGGTCTCCCGGCTCATCACGCTGGGCAGGACCTGCAAGGAAACACGACGTGGCCTCTTAGAAGGTGTGTGGGGATTGCAGCTCACACGGAGGGTCCAGACCTGCCAACCCCAGGGGCCAGGTGCAGAGGTGTGGAGAAAGATGAGTGGTCCACCCAGGACTCACAGAGGGACTGTGGCCTCGCTGCGGATGTGGATGCGGTGGAGTCCCATGCCAGCACGGCCCGCCGTGTGGGTGCACGGGGCCTGCAGAGTCCTGCCATCTGGGTCTGCTGCCTGGCACATCCCGCCGGCTTTGGCGACAGTGTGTGGAGGGCATCGAAGGGACACAGGGACAAAGCAAACAGCACGCCATCTTGTGCAGGCCAGTCAGGGAACGGGAAGCAGGAGCTGCGAAAGCAGCCGCTGTCGCTGCCACGCATAGTCCATGGCATCGAGGCCAGGCTGGGGGAGGTGCTCGGGGAGTTAGTGCCCGGTGTCCTCATACAGGGTTTGTGATTATTAGGTGACAACACCTGAGGCCTATAGATCAGGAGACGACACCACTGAAAAGGCAGCTCGTTACTCAGATCCCGAGAAAAGGGAGAACCTCGTGCCATGCAGGCCACATGGAGGCAGGTGGCAGGGGAGCTGGGGACAGAGCCTTTGTCGTGGTTTATCAGGAAGGAACGGCGAGGCAGGCTCAGCACTGGCTGCTTTGAATAGTCTCAGGGCTCTGGGGCACAGGGGCTGCCCCTGGGTGTCCACGCCTGGCCCTGGGGTGACCTGGGCAGGGGATGGTGGGCTGGAGTGTGAGACCCCATTGAGGACGTGGATCCTGGATAGATTGATTTGCTTATAAAAGGTGCTTGCAAGTGAGTCCTTCACTCTCTCTAGGAACTGGTTAACCCAGGAGGGGCCGTCCCCCAGGGTCAGCAAGGCCTGAGATGTGAAAGCATCAGAAATATAGAAAGTAAAGGACGTGGTTACTCCCGTGGGAGTGCAGAATTTTTTCAGGGGAGGGAAGTAAGAATTTTAGAGAAAGTTGTGAGAGAAGAAAAGACAAAGGGAGCGTGTCCAGGTGAGGTCGCATGTCCAGGCGAGGTCACGTGTCCAGGCGAGGTCGTGTGTCCAGTCCAGGTCGTGCTCAGCCACCGCATCTGCCTCCCTGGCCCCAGGGCCGCCCCGCTCCGAGGCCCGCGTGCCCCCTTGGTGGCCGTTGCGTGTCCGGGACTGCTGATTAGAAGCAGAATGGGTGGAACAGGAGGTCTCCACACGGCCGTTCTAATTAAACGGTTATTACAAAAGAATATAAACACATTTTTATTGTTGTTAGTAAAATTTCAGTCAAACTCATGCTAGGGCATATGTTGTGTGGGTCTTGTCATTTTGTGTAAAAGTGAATTAATCAGTGGTTGCAGCGGTTTTTAAATTTTTTTCTTTTGTCTTTTTTCGTGTCCGGCAACGGATCGCAACCCTCAGTGTCACGCCCGTACCGGACCGGGACCGGCAACGGGATCGCAACCCTCGGTGCTGCACCCGCACCTCGCTCAGCCAGTGAGCGGGAACCGGTCTGTATGTGGGATCCGAACCCTCGGCGGGAGTGCCGCTGCGCTCCCAAGTGGCGCACTGTAGCAGCGCGCCACCAGGCCGGCCCCTGGTTTTTAAATTTTTAAAACTAGAATCTGAATATAATTTATGGAATTTTATGACTGGAAATGCCCTAAACATGACATCATCCAAGCCTGTCTTTCTATATATAAGGAAGCTAAGCCTCCGAAAGATCACGTGTAATGCATTTAAAAATGGTATCAACACATGATAAATTATCCATTAAATTTATATAGATATATACAGTGACTGCCTCACCCCTGTGACCAGCAGGATCCAGAATCTCACTCGGGCTTGGCTGTGCTGTCTGCTGGCAGAACTTGGACAGGAGACAGCTGTGTGCTCAGGTGACACCTCCTTCTTGACATCTGCCACATCTACTGCCACCACTGGACCAGGTGGGGCTGTTCCCACTGAACTGGCCCTTAGAGTCCTGCGACACTCCACACGCAGCTGAAAAATGCAGGATTTCAGCAAATTTAAGGGTAACTAGGAGTTTCAGAGACTAATAAGAAACAGGTGCAACCCTGAAGTGACCCAGTCCCTGAGATACAGCACATGCTTGAGATACTGTAAACGCAGAACGCCCCCAACCCATGTGTGTATACATGGTAGGACTAACTTTCCCTTCGTAGATTGCACTTAATGGTTAACTATGATTGTACTGAGAGCAGCTGCCCATCGCGCTTGAAGACCCAACGTCTTGTCTCGCCCTATACATTTCTCAAAGATAGTACCGTGGAATAGAAACCAGACGAGACCTCGGCGCCATAGGTAATGTCGGGAAGCAGCTATTCATCACACTTGAAGACTCTACATCCCGTCTCCCGATACATCTACGTGTGTCAACCCCAGCCCTCAGTCGATCGGGGAGGCATGTGGGACTTTGCCCTCTGTCTCCTGGTCAGCATCTTTCCTTTAAGCCTGTCTGGTGGCTGTGACTGGCGATACTATAGCACAGGCACTCAGACCTGCATGGGCCAGTGTCCGGCTGGGCTAAGGCCTGGAATCCTGCTCACAGCGCCAGTTGTCTAGCTCTTAATCCTGTTCATGACGCCAATTGTAAAGCTAGGTGACCACGCCAGTTGTTGGGCTCTTTTACCTGCTGGTAATCCTGCACCGACTGGGCCAATGGTCAAGCTAAGGCTGGGTCTGGATCCCACAGACCCCTCAAGCCCGTTCACAGACTGGGTCACAAGCCCTTCACATGCCAGGCTGGGTCCCCAGACCCCCCACGCAGGTCTATGAGCTAGGTAACCAGCCAAAAGGTCCTTGGAACCATAGGTTGGAAAGCATGGCTGTGCCAGGCAGATGCCCAAGGCCGATGCCCACTGGCCTGCTTCACCAAACACACACACTCTCTCTCTATCTCTTTCTCTCTAACTGTCTATCTCTGCCTCTCTTTCTCTCTGTGTCTCTCTGAAGAGCACAAGAATAGCAACAAAACTAAAAAGATACATTGGCGGTGCATGTGCACTAACCCCACCCCCCACAATTTGCTTACAAAGGATGTGCTGAACCACACCCAACGGGACCTGAGGTGAAGGCCCTGACCAAACTATTCTATTTTCCCAACAGCCAGCAATTCCTCTGTCAGCCTCTCACCTTGGCTGACGGCGAAGGTAAATCCTACAGGACTTGCACGTTACTAACATCTGTGCAAGCATGCTTTGTTTGAAGAAACTAATTTAAAAAGGGAAACTCGGGGCCGGCCCAGTGGCGCACTGCTACAGTGTGCCGCTTGGGAAGCGCGGCGGCGCTCCCGCCGAGGGTTTGGATCCCACATACAGACCGGTTCCCACTCACTGGCTGAGTGAGGAGCGGGGGCAACACCGAGGGTTGCGATCCCGTAGCCGGTCCCGGTACGGTACGGGCACAACACTGAGGGTTGCGATCCGTTGCCGGTCACGAAAAAAGACAAAAAAAATAAAAAATAAAAATAAAAAGGGAAACTGACTTATAAGGACAGAAGGGTCTTCCAATTTACAGAAGAATTCCCTCCTCTCCTCGCCTCCCCTCCCGTGGCTGGCTGAATGGATGGGGCAGGAGACCCTCAGGCTGTGTTAACAAGCCATAGTATTAAAATTAAACTGCTGTGTTTTTTTGTTTTCTTTGAAAATTTTCTGGATATTTGTTTGTCTTGTCAAAGTCCCTCAGGAGGTGTCATCTTGCTAGAAGAAAGAGAACTGATTCTCCCATGGCTTGATGATTGTAGGATTCAAAGTAATGGAAACGGTGGCTTGGAAAGGCAAAGAGAAAAATGTTGGGGATGCTTTCTTACACAAATTTTAAACTCGCGAATAACGTGCACGGGGAAGCGTCATAAACAGCTGTAAGCGGTTCGAGGAGTGTCCACACAGCAACCGCCCAGACAGACGCCAGCCCTCCCAGTCACGCCCCTGCCCCTCCAACATCATAGGTTCATTCTGCCTTGTTTTAAAACATCAGTTAAAAATGGAATCACAGGTATGACCATGTGACGGGCCTCTTGTGCTCCATGTCATGCTGGTGGGACTTACACTGTTAAGAAGGGCAGGCTGTCACTCACTTCTACTGCGGTCAAAAGAATGCATTTGGATGGGCATCCTTGGTGGACTTGCGTGGGACACCGTGCCTGGCCAGGCGGCACAGTGCTCAGACTCGTGACTGTGGAAAATGACAAAACAGCCCCTCAAACAGCAGAGCCAGGTTCAGAGTGTAAGTTAGCTGAGGTCAGAAGCAATTCTGCAGCCCCTGTGTGCAATCTGAAGGGATGCTGCAGAGAGACTGGAGGTCAGAAATTACTTTTTCTCCCATAATGTCAGCAGGATCAGAATCCTCCTGGAAAGAAGCTGCAGAGAGACTGGAGGTCAGAAATTACTTTTTCTCCCATAATGTCAGCAGGATCAGAATCCTCCTGGAAAGTCTCTCTCTCTCTCTCTCTCTCTCTCTCTCTCTCTCTCTCTCTTTTTCTCTGTGTGTGTGTGTGTGTGTGTGTGCTGGGCTGAATTGTGTCCTCCCAAAAGTCATATGTTGGAATCGTAACTCGCATCACCCCATGTGAGTGTATTTGGAGAAAGGACCTTTAAAGAGGTAATTAAGGTAAAATCAGGTCACATGGGCGGGTCCTAATCCAATCTGCCTGGTATCCTTTTAGGAAGAGGCAATCAGGACACAGACACACACACAGGGACGGCCACGTGAGGACACAGGGAGAAGACACTGTCTGCAAGCCGAGGAGAGAGGCCTCAGGAGGAGCCAGTCCTGCCAGTCCTGGATCTCAGGCTTCCAGCCTCCAGAACAAAGGGAACATGAATTTCTGGTGTTTTAGGCCACCCAGCCTTAGTTGTGGCAGCCCTAATAGATAACACAGTGTGCGTGCACGCGTGTGTGTGTGCACGTGTGTGTGAGTGCATGCGTGTGCATGGGCATGCCTGTGTATTTCATCTTTCCTTGCAGAACCTCAACATGCCTTGCAGGTCAGGTGCTCAGTGAGCCTGCAGAACAGAAGTGCTGTGTGCAGCGGGCAACTCAGGCAGGAGCAGGTGCCTCGCCCGCATGGCCAAGACCTCCCCGACCCTGGTTGGAGGCCTCCCCGCCCCCCTCACCCCTCACCCCTGCCTGACTCTGCTGCCACCGCTTGAATGGCAGCTCTGCACAGATATGAGGCCAGGCAGCCTCCCTGGTGGCTCTGGAGGGGAGAACAGTCGTGAAATGGCAGGAAAAATGCTCCTCCTGGCAGCTCCTGCAGGTGGGGGGTGGGGCACTGACAAATAGGCTTAAAGGAGTCAAAAGATGCTCCGTGCAACATGACTCAGTTCAAGAGAGGAAAACAAAGCAGAGGCATTTTCTTCACCGTTAAAATCCTCATGACAAATCAAGCCAACTAATAGAATCTTTATCCTAATTTTGAGTCCCTTTAGGAATAGCCAGTGCGGAGCCGGGCAGGTGGGAGCCTCGCCTTAGATGCGGCCACAGTCAGGAGAGAGCAGCCAGAAGCGAGGGGAAGGGGCCCTACGCGCTGTGATCAACGTGGCTCTGCAGGAGGTCTTACTGCCCAGAGGTCACTCGACCTGCTGTTGACAAATAGCAGTGGCTTCTGTGAAGAAAAGTCCCACCCTGGGCTCAGCCACTTGGGTCTGGGAAGCAAATCCCTGCTTTTGTTTCCTGCTCAGGGCTGGCTTTAGGTCAGGTCAAAATTCCTGCAAGGTTAGGGATTCTGCATCAGAGTCAATCCCTGCAAAGTGTGCCACCATCCTTTGGACCCCCCACCTCACCATAAACTCGGCCTCACACCCGATGCACACGGAAATATTGTCATGCTTGTGCGTGTGTGTTCTGTAGGAGTTCAAGAAATGGGTGGCCTTTTAAAAGCACTTATGTGTTTTGCATCAGTGCCCAACCCAGAGCATGGACACCGCCAACGCCGTGAGGACGTGGAGCGTGGGAGCCTACAATGTCACACACACTCTTACTGTAGGACCCGGCAGTCGTGGTCCTGGGGATTTACCCAAGTAAGCAGAAGACATGTCCACACAAAAACCTGCACATGGGCGTTTACAGCAGCTTTTTTTTTCTTTCCCCCGTAATTGCCCAAACTTACAGGCAACCAAGAAGTCTTTCAATACATAAATAGATAGGCTGTGGTACATCCATAGAGTGAAATATTCAGTGCTAAAAAGAAAGAGCCATCAAGACACACAGGAACCTTCAACGCCTGTTGCTCAGTGACCGGAGCCAGTCGGCAAGGGCTGCACGCTAGGATTCCAACTATCGGGCGTCCTGGGAAAGCCGAAGCCGTGGAGACGGCAAAAAGGTCAACGGTTTCTGCAGGCTGAGGGGTGGGGAGGGATGAACTGGAGCAGCACAGGGGCTTTTTAGGACAATGAAACTACTCTGTGTGATTCTGTGATGGTGGACACGTGTCATTATATGTACATAATATACATTTACACATTTGTCTAAACCCACACAACGTCCAACACCAAGAGTGAGCCCTAATGTAAACTGTGGACTCTGGGTGACAATGACGTGTCCGTGTAGGCTCATCACGTGGGACAAAGGCACCTCTCTGGTGGGGGTGTTGGTAGTGGGGGAGGCTGTGCGTGTCGGGGGAGAGCGGCATGTGGGAAATCTCTGTCCTTTCTGTTCAAGTTTGCTGTGAACCTACAACGGCTCTGAAAAATAAAGTCTATGAGGGTGGTTCGAAAAGTTTATGGAAAGATTTGTATTATCTTTTATTTTATTTATTTATTTTTTCCTTTTTGTCTTTTTTACTGACCGGTAACGGGATCGCAACCCTCGGTGTTGTGCCCGTACCGGGGACCAGCAATGGGATCGCAACCCTCGGTGTCGCACCCGCACCGCACTCAGCCAGTGAGCAGGAACCGGTCTCCACATGGGATCTGAACCCTCGGCGGGAGTGCCGCTGCGCTCCCAAGTGGCGCACTCTCCAGTGCGCCACTGGGCCGGCCCTGTATTATCTTTTAATTCTATCTTCCCACAAACTTTTAGACATACCCTTGTATTTAAAAAATAAAAATAGGGCTGGCGTGTTAACTCAGTTGGTTAGAGTACCGCCTTGTAATGTCTGGATGGGGGTTGGGTCCCTATACTGGCCAGCTACTGAAAAGCAAACAAAAATGAAAAACTAAAACTAAAAATAAATCAAGGGAAGGTGGCAGGAGAAACCAGAGGCACAGAGAGAAAGAAATCACAGCCTGGGTATAGCTGGGCTGAGGGATCAGCCAGCGCTTGTGAGCTGGAGATCAGGGGGCCGCAGGTGCACCTGCCCCATGGTGAACACTGGGGGACCAGACTGGCGGCCTGTCACTCGCAGTAGAGATGATGTTGGTGTGATTCGATGGGGAGATCGCAAAGGGAGGATGTGGGGACCCACTCCTAAGTGAATGTGCCACCCCAGAAACTCCCTGGGGGGTCACGAGGTGGCCGACATTTCTGCATGCACAAGGGGGTGCTTAGAAGTCAAATTTCAGTATTTGAAGAAAATGCAACTTTATTCTGAGCTCACAGCCTGCTGGAGTCTGGCATCCAGCTCCTTCTCAGCAAGAGAACGGAAGGACGACAAACGGTGGGAGAGAGCGGAGGAGCCGAGAGATGAGTCTCAGGACTACAGAGAGGCAGAGACACGTGGGCGTCTCAGAGGCGCAGAAGGACGCGGGGGCGTCTGTGTACATCGAGAGCACTGCTGTTAGGAGCCCTGAAGATAGTAACAGATTTTATTAGTACAGAGATTTTATTCTCAAAGCAACCCTGTGAAATAAGAAAGTTATGACCACAGTTCAGCACGTGCGAGATGCCCGCGATTGAAAGTACACATTATTCTATTGTGTCGTAGAGAAAGACAAAATGTTGCCAATCACACTATGCCACTGTCCTGCTTATCTATTGCTGCAAAGCAAACCGCACCAAACTCAGTGACTTCATGCAGTGACCCTCTGATGACATCTCACAGTCGCTGGTTTACCAGACTCGTCTGTGTGGCTCTCCCCTGGGTCTCCTGGGTGGTGACAGTCGGGTGTCAGCGGGGGCTGTGGGCATGGAGATTGATGGGTGGACACCCGGGGGCTCCCTCCCGTGACTGGAAGTAGGTTCTCAGCTGAGACTGTTGACTGGAGCACTGACTGTGGCCTCTGCAGGTGACCTGGGTCCTCACAGCACAGTGGCCGGGTTCCCAGAGGACGTGACCCAAGAGTCAGAAGAAGCAGCTGTGAGCTTCTTATAACGTAGCCTTAGAAGTCCCAGAACAACGCTTCTGCTGCCTTCGATTGGTCGCGCCCAGGTTCAACGGGAGGAAAGTCCGGCTCCTTTTGCTGTGAGGAGCAGCACGCAGACATAGGGACAAGGGACGCAGCCGTCTCGGACCACCGCGATCACTACTGTGACGACTGACCTGTGAGGCACACACATCCGTTAGGCCACCTCTCATTGCCTCTGGACAACTTTGACCTCTTCAGAGGGGTTTGGTGATTCCTCCTCGTTTCCTTCTCGGTGTGTGCGAGGTACTGCTTCGGCACGAATCTCAGCACAAAATGTCACACGGCCTCGCCTGCTTGTGAGCGTCACTTCTCAGGATCCATAAAGCACGCAGTTGCTGCTTTGCAAGGAAATATGGAACGGTGAACACTGCTCCGACGATGGGAATCTGCTGCCCGGTATCAGTTGCTGTTCACAAGGAAAGTAGAACCTCCAAGTGTCGTGGAATAAGACCATGTGTGATCGTGGCAGAGGCTGGGGGAGGAGGGGTCAAGAAGGGGAGCTGGAGAAGCAGAGGAAGTTCACCAACCAGCCCCTGACACACTCGTGCAGGGGACACGTCTCAGCTTTCAGGGTGGCCATGGGTGGTGGCAAGTGGAGGGGCTGTGGGAGCTGAGCTCTCACCTCTGAGCAGATGTGACTGTGGCACATGTGGCTGTGGCAGGTGTGGCTGTGGCAGGTGTGGCTGCGGCAGGTGTGGCCGTGGCAGGTCGGCAGCTGTGTGTCTGGTGGTGAACCGGGGCTGCTGTTGGCTGGCAAGGTCAGCAGTGGGGAAGAAAAGATGGGAATGGAGCTGTGAAAACAAAGAGCGAGCTGGAATCTGCTGGTGTCTCAGTACCTGCCTCCTGCCACACCTGACCTCCAGGGCCATCGGTGAGTAACGACTGCTGCTTTATTTCCACTTTTACAAGCCACGCGGGCTCCCCTCTCTGTCAGATCTAACCTGAGACCTCACAGGGCTGGAGATTCTATGAAACATTCTCCCACTTTAAGTCGAGACAGCCAACTGCTGCATATGCGGGGAGCAAATTTATCCACTGCTCTTTGCTGGGCCTTCTCTGCACTTATTTATTTATTGGCAGCTGGCCAGTAAGAGGAACTGAACCCTTGACCTTGGTGTTACAAGGCTGTGCTCTAACCCACGAGCTAACCGGCCAGCCCAGCTGGGACTTCCTTGTGCACGGCAACTTTTAGCTTCAATGCTAAAGCGTTGTGCAATCTTTTGAAGATATTTTAAATGGCAAGTAAATTCAATACAGGTAGCACCAACAATGTGCCTAACTCAACTAACGTGAGGACAATATGATGCAAGTTTACACATGCTGTGTCTCTACTGGCCGTGACCCATAAGAAGACACGTCCTAACCACCAAGATGTCAAAATGTGAGAAATGTGCATCCTTATGGACTATTCTGATTTCCATTACCTCTATTTTCATGTGAGGGAAGTGAGAAACAGAGCCTAAGCAACTTTTGAATTATGGAAATTGCTCCCCTCCCCCCAAAAAAAGGCAAGGACATTGTAGAACAATTTATCGAAATTCTTCAATATGCAGATAAAGAAACTGAGGTCAGAGAGCGTAAGTGTCTTGCCTATTTTAACGTAACTCAGTGAGATGGGAGGGGGTGCATCCACGTCTCTTGATTCTGAGGCCAGTGTCTTTTCTTGTGTGTTATGCTGCCTTCACAGCACAGAGCCTAAATGTGGGATGGTTCAAGTGGTGCTTTTCAAACTTTTCTAAACCATGACCCATATTAAGAATTACATGTTACATCTCCACCCCATACACAGTACATAAACAAGTACATAAATATGTTACTGAAACAAAAGTTTTATGAAGCAATACTTAGTACACATGACACATTCTAATATTTTTAAGTTTGTTTGTTTTGTCTTGTGTTTAATTTTTAAAATATGCTGGGCATTTCCATTTCTGGTGAAGAGAGAGTAGCTTGTTTTCACCAAACATCCCACTGAGAATGAGCAGAAAAACTGGAAAAAAAGTATTTTTAAGAAATCTGTTTGACAGTGTTAGAGATACCAAGGCAGTGAGGTCTTGAGGGCCCAAAATCCCAGAGAGAAGGGAAACCCCAAAAGACTAGCCCTGTGTCTGGTGCTGCACCTTCCAATGATGCACCAAATTATTCCAGAAGTGAAAGCAGTGACCGGGAGACTGAAGAGAGGCAGAGCTGTTGGCACACACAGGAAGTTGGGGGCAAAAATCTATGTTTGATCACCACTGAGGGCACCAGAAAACACCCCACTG
Organism: Galeopterus variegatus; assembly: GCF_000696425.1. Taxonomy (NCBI): domain Eukaryota; kingdom Metazoa; phylum Chordata; class Mammalia; order Dermoptera; family Cynocephalidae; genus Galeopterus; species Galeopterus variegatus. The sequence continues at coordinate 48,235 of NW_007735341.1, read as the reverse complement.
TCAGGTGGGACCATGAAAAATTATACCCTGGAATAAGAGCGAATCTGAAACAGACCAGCTCTTGCAAGTGCTAAAGATCAATTTCAAATCAGCTCAGTCTCAAATCATTTAAGTCACCTGACCCTAGCCCAAATGCTTGCCCCAAGCATAAGTAAAGGGAAGATAACATATTGAACCTCAAAACACTTTTCATACAAAATGCAGACATTTAATTAAAAATGATCAGACATGCAAAAATACAAGAATAGACTAGAAACTAAAGGGGGGAAAATCACATGATAGAAACATTCTTATGAGAGACTCAGATACTGAAATAACCAGAATCATACTTTAAAATAACTATGACTTATATGTTCAACAAGTTTAACAACAGGATGAAAACTTTTCTAGTTTGAGAAATGCAAACTACAAAAGACAAAATGGAAATTTTACAAATAAAATGTATAATAATTAAAATTAAAGAGCCAATGAATAGGTTTAACAGCATGTTAGATACAACAGAAGAGAGAAATAGTGCACTGGAAGACAAACCAGAAGAAAATAATCAGGTAGGAGGATGAAAAGATGAGTGAATTTTAAAAACACAGAAAAGGACACCAAAGCTACTTGATACATGATATATGTGCAAATTCAGTCAGAGGAAATGAACCTATAAAAATAGTGGAGGATATAATGACCAAAGATTTTTCAAACTGATGAATAGCCTCAAACCACAGAAGCCATATGTATCCTAAGCAGAATAAATACAAGGAAAGCCACACATAGGCACATCATACTCAAACTGCTCAAAACAAAAGACAAAATTTCTAAGGCATGTAGAAAAAAACAAGATGCATTTCCTTCAAAGAGGCAATGGTAAGACTGACGGCTGATTATCACAAAGGCAATGGAAGCCCAAGACAATGGCACTCTTCAAGTTGCTGAAAGAAAATACTTCCAGGCTGGAATTCTATGCCCAGTGAGATTCATCTTAAAACAACAAAGGTGAAATAAAGATACTTTCAGACATGCATTTACACATACAAACATACTGAAGGAATTTGTCATCAGCTCACCTACGTTAAAAAATCGACTAAAGGGAGTTTTTAGGCAAAAGTCAAATGATTCCAGAAAGAAGTTGACAACAGAAAACGCGTGGAGATAAACCAAAATAAACATTAATTACATGTAACAATGTTTTTTTTTTTTTTTGTCTTTTGTCTTTTTCTGTGTCCGGCAACGGATCGCGACCCTCAGTGTTGCCCCCGTACCGGATCGGGGACCGGCAACGGGATTGCAACCCTCAGTGTTGCTCCTGTGCCTCGCTCAGCCAGTGAGCGGGAACCGGTCTGTATGTGGGATCCGAACCCTCGGGCGGGAGCGCCGCCGCGCTTCCCAAGCGGCGCACTATCCAGTGCGCCACCGGGCTGGCCCATACATGTAACAATAATGTTTTATGGGGTTTATGCTCAATAATAATGGCATGAAAGGCAGAGAGAGATAAATGTAGCTAAAATATTCTAAGTTCTCTGCATTATACTGGAAGTTACAAATCACTAACTTATAATAGATTTTAATAAGTTCAGAGTGCATGCTTTAATTTAGGATAATTGCTAAAAGAATAGTGAAAGAGTATATAGCTGAATTATAAAAATACTCAAGAAGGTAAGAGAATAGAGAAACAGAAACATTGAAAGGTGAAACGAAAAAAACTATCAATATATTTGATCCCAAACATATCAGCAATTACGTTAAATATAAAGATACTAGATACTTTGATAAAAAATATAAAGCTTCTAGGGCCGAGCCCGTGGTGCACTCAGGAGAGTGCGGCGCTGGGAGCGCAGCAGCGCTCTGGCCGTGGGTTCGGATCCTATATAGGGATGGCCGGTGCGCTCACAGTGCTCACTGGCTGAGCGCGGTGTGGCCGGTCTCAAAAAGGACAAATATATATATATATATTTCAAACATACAGGAATGTAAGGAAACTAATAGAAATCCATATTGCACAACTGGGATTAAAGTCCTGTTAATATTTATTGCATTACATGCTTTAAAAATTATTATTCATTTTTTAAAGAAACAAAATGTAATATGTATACATAATCTGCCAACCTCTCATCCTGTCCCCATCCCTGCCTGCTAGTCCTCACTATATATATATATATATATATATATATATATATATATATATATATAGCTTGCCAGATTGGATCAAAAAGAAAAAAATAAACTCTATATGCTACTTATTAAAAAAAAACCCTCATAGCCAGCTGTGTGTCCCCATCTGTAACCTGAGCTCTGGCCGCCCGGCCCTCCAGAGCTCTCTTTCCCCAGCCTTGTCTTGTGGCCTCCCACGGATTCTGTGCTCCCCTATTATATTTCCAATAAACACCGTTCTTGCTTAAGGTAGCCAGACCTGGTTTCCATTAGCTGCAATAGAGAATTCATCAGTGCATTTCTAGAACTCCGGCCTTTGCGACCCAGGCTAATGGACACCCGCCCTCTGCTTCCCCGAGAAGAGAACGTGTCCATTTCCCACTCTTCTCATTGTGAGTATCAGAAAATTGAAGGGGTAGTCACTGTGGCCCCCTTACTAAAGGACCGTTATTAATAATGATGGGTGGGGCTGGCTGGTTAGCTCAGTTGGTTATAGCAAGGCCTTATAACCCCAAGGTCACAGGTTTGGATCCCCATACTGGCCAGCCACCCAAAAAAAGAAAAAATGTGGAGACTTCTCGGACTTGACAGGTCTGAAAAAATAAAAGTCCTCTTCCTTTTATCCCCAAGAGGTTTTGCTTTGCATCAATACGCTCAACACAACACCTGCCACCCAGCTCACTCACTACCAGGGAAGAGCCTGCCTGGGATACTGGAGCCCATAGCTCTCCGTGTCTCTGCTGTGAGCACTTTTTCCTGCAGTGTCTTTACCTTATTAGATTTTTTTTTTGCACTTATTGGATTTTGAATTGAAGAGAAAATTTCCCACTCCAATTCTAAACCCAAAAGACTCTCCTGCCAAGCAGCAGCACGTGCTCTGACGCTGCTTGTGAGCACGGTCCACAAGTGCCACACCCAGGGGACGTGCTGTTTTGTTGAGCACGTGTGTGTTGTGCAGATAGAGGCGACAGCCCGCAGACGTGTTTCCTTTGGCTGAAACACGTTTTAAGAAAACTTAGACAGTTTAAAAGCAGATTTCACATAAACGACCAGATCTTGGACATCATAAAAACCGCAGGATTGGGCCGGCCCGGTGGCGCACTGGATAGTGCGCCGCTTGGGAAGCGCGGCGGCGCTCCCGTCCGAGGGTTCGGATCCCATGTACAGACCGGTTCCCGCTCACTGGCTGAGCGAGGCGCGGGAGCAACGCCGAGGCTTGCGATCCCGTTGCCGGTCCCCGGTCCGGTACGGGGGCAACACTGAGGGTTGCGATCCGTTGCCGGACACGGAAAAAAGATAAAAGACAAAAAAAAAAAAAAAAAAAAAAAAAAAAA
>NW_007735341.1:24565-43789 GCF_000696425.1 Galeopterus variegatus | reverse complement strand
AAAAAAAAAAAAAAAAAAAAAAAAAAAAAAAAAAAAAAAAAAAAAACCGCAGGATGCAGTAACGTGAGGTCTACGTTGTCCCTGGAGTGGACAGTGGACTTGTCACTGTCAGGTTGCCCCTGTCCCCAGCACACGCTGTTATCACGATGGTCCTCAGCTGAATATCACTGCTGTCTATGAAGGGAACATAGAAAAGGCCATCCATTTGGAGAAACATGGAACACAACCTATCTGCTGTTGTGTCCTGCGCCGAGGACACAGGTCAGGCCAATGCGCAGTTCCCGCTGGGCTTGCCAAGCCATTCGCCTGGCTCGGGCTGAACAGACTAGGGGGCGTCATTTTCTGATTTGCTCAAAGGCTTCCTTTAGGCCAGCAGCGTCGTGTCATGTCCGCAGTGGGTGTTTGTGCTGACAGAGTAAAATCCAGCCTGCTCGACTCGCTCTCGTTACCTGGTCAGCTTCCACAGACATCTGAATTTGCAGCCTTCCGATTTTTCCTGCTGGTCTTAGTCTGTTCAGGCTGCACAGAGTTCCTGTGATTGTGCGATGTCTCCGCACCCATTGTGAATACAAGCTGGACTTTCTCATGCCAGAAGCACCGTCTCCAGTCCTCCACCTCTTCCCAGTTCCTCACAGTGGTGGGTCCAGACATCTGCCCCATACAGCCACCCCCTGGTTTCCACCGTCCTATGGGACAGCTAGGTCCAACCTGTCTGCTGGCCCCGCTGACCCGCACACCCCACATGAGCTGTGCAGGTACACCATGGTGACCCCTCTTAGTCACAGCGTGACCCACGGGGGTCCTGCCTGCTTGCTGTAAACCCACCAGGTGGAAGTCCCCCTGGGAAACCTGCTGGGGTCACGCCCTGGGCCCCAGTGAAGGCCTGGGCCTGCAGGTCCCCTCTCTCTCGCCACCGCCAGCTGGCTGAGCACACTCCTGTCGGCCCCCATGGGTGCCCGCTGCCCCGGGAAGTCAAGGTCCAGGCACCAGTAGATTCGGTGTCTGGGGAGGGCTGCACCTGGGTCACAGAGGCGCCTTCTCTTGGTGTCCTCACGTGGTGGACGGGCCAGGAGCTCTCTGGGGCCTCTTCTGTAAGGACACTAATCCCATCATGAGTGCTCCTCCTCGTGACCTCATCACCTGCAAAGGCCACCTCCTCAGGCCATCACACTGGGGTTAGGATTCAACATGAATTTGGGGGACACAAACGTGTAGTCGGTAGCACTACATTTTCATAAGCTACGGTTTCACTGGATTTCCAGAAGAACCCAGAATATGAGGAAAATTCTCCCACGGAGGCATTAACAGTTTGATGCTTTTTCTATTATTACCAATACTCTAAGTGGACTAGACTTTGACCTCTCCCTCCACCTGTGGGTTACCTGCACACGGGAACAGCTCTGCTCGTTCCCACACCTAGGAATTGCCAGTGCTCTTTCCCCACCTGAGATGAACCGCCGTCCACTACACCCGTCCAGGTCCCGTCCGTTCTTCAAGGTCAGAGTGGACATCTGTCTGTTTCATCTGCCAGGCACCTTTCACGGGACCAGTGGGGGGATCCTGTGGTTTTCATCTCAGATCCCCACTACAGGCCTGTGGATCCAAGTCCCCAAAGGCCAAGAAGGTCACCTATGACTGGTGACATGGAAGGCTTCAATACCTGAGTTGGACCAGTGCAGAAAAGGACTCTGCAGCAGGTGCAGGCGGCAGTTCTGGGCTCCGCTCCTCGGGCCACACGATTCAACTGCCAGAGTGACCTGTGGTGGGACAGATGCTCTGCAGTTGTGGCAGCCTCCATAGGAGAATCCCAGAGCAGACCTCATGGAGCTGGGCATGGCCATGCCACTTGAGGCAGAGAACACCATGCCATGTGAACAAAACAGCCTCAGGCATGCTCGGGTCCTGGTACATGGAGCATCTGACCAGAGACATTAGTGGACTCCATGGTCAGAACTGCCCGACCTGAGCTGGATTCTGTTAGACCTGCCGAATCCTGAGGTCAGGCTGCCCAGCGAAAGTCCATCCCAAAATGGGAGTGGTACATCTGGGATGAAGCGCAGCGGGCCAGCAGCACACACAGGTTGTGGGGACAGCCCAAGCCCCACGTGGTCCGTCACTTTCTCAGGGGCCTCTCCTCTGGCCTGACGACTGGTGGGAAGGAAGCGCTGAGCTTGCTTCAAGGGTGGGGCAGCGTGGGTCCGCACCTGCTGGAAATAGGCAGCAGCTGCAGTTTGTGAGAGGCCCCCAGTGGCGATTTCTTACAGTGGGCAGAGGTCCAGGCAGCATCCCCCGTCACCAGAGTGTGGGGAAAAGAGGCCCACAACAGGAGTTCCCCTTCCTCTGCCCCGCAGGCCTTGGGCAGCCCCCTGGGACTGGCTTGCTCCATGACAGGGAAGATGTGCGGGCTCCCAGCAGAAGATGGGCTGCCAAGGCCCTACCTGGCTCCTGCCCTTCATGCTCCAGGTCCTGAGTGTCCACTGACACGTTGCACTTTTACCCACCTTCTTACAGGATGCCTGGGACCACACACCCATGAATAAGAATAATTAATAGAGTCTGGATTGGAAACCAGGAGGCCTGGTTGCGGTCCTGGGCTGTGTGGCCTTGGACAAGTCTCTTGAAGAGCCTACCCCCAATTTCCTTATCTGTAGCGCTGCAGATGGTCCCCAGCTTGTGAAGGTTCAGCAACGGTTTTTTGAGATTACGACGGTGTGAAAGGGGTACTCACTCGGAAGAAACTGCACTTCAAGTCCCATACAACCATCAGTGTTTCACTTTCGGCACAGTTTTCAATTAATTGCACGAGACATTCAGCATTTTATTATACAGCAGGCTTCGCGTCAGATGATTGGGGCAGGTGCAGGCTACTGCGAGTGTTCTGAGCATGCTTAAGGTAGGCTGAGCTGTGATGTTCGGCAGGTTAGTTGCAGTAAATACGTTTTTGACTTATGGTATTTCCAGCTCACGGCTGATTTGTTGGGGTGTAGCCCCATCATAAGTCGAGGCACATCAGGACTCATAACCACCAACTCGTGACACGTGCTTCCCATGTGGCAGGCACAGTCACTGACTATCTCGTATATACAGCGATCTGACATGCATGGGTCATCGGCCCCTGGAGCTCAGCCCCCTGCCCGCGCCTCCTGCACAGCTTGGCCACCCTGAATCTCTGGTCACCTGCTTGCTGCTTCTACCCAGCCGGGCAGCCTCAGACTCCGTGCCCCTGGCCCATGCCCGGGAACCCGTCTGCACTCTTGGTGCACTGGTGGAGCGTCGGACTGATCTGTGGGATCTGGCCAAGTCGTCGTGTCTGGGCTTCTTCCCAGAAGACCTGAAACGTTAATGACGTGGTATTTAAAGTGGGTTTGGATGCTCCCATGGAGAACGGGCTGCGGAGCGTCCAGAGTCACCGGCTCCTGGCACTACAGGGGACGTGTTTGTCACTCAGTTATTCCCGTGGCTCTCTTTCAGTCTGATGGGCATCTGCCAGGGGAAGAACGCTGGGCTCTTCTGGGTTTGCAGGAGGCTGGAGAAGGCTGGTGCTGGTGGCCTTGCTTGCGGCTGGCAGCTGCAGGTACGCAGAGGAGGGAAGAGATGACCTATTTTAGGAAGATACATCAGGATGGCAACCTCGTGAGGACTTTTTTCCTTTTGAAAATACTCTTTAATGTCTCAGTGCTCCACTTTGCTGGGAGCTGAGCTGCTGCTGCCTTTCAGAGGGCTATAAATAGTCCTCGCCAGGGTAAATAAGGAACAACAGCCACGGGGCAGGTGATGAGGGCTGGGGGCTCTGAAGCTTGCGCAGCTGCGGACAGTGGGGCTGAAACCACAAGGCTCCCGTGTGGCTGGCAGTGTGGACAGGCGTGAGGGAGAGGGAGCACCCCAGGCCCAGCTCCCCAAACGCCCATGGATATGGGGGAGAGGGCTCTGAGCTGAGGACTCTGGGGCTCACGCTGCCCAGAGGTACCAGGGCCACGCTCAAAAGGGGACTCTTATGGAGCTCACACAGCCTGGGCGGGCGGGTGCCGGAGCAGCTGCGTGCAGAGCTTCCGTTGGGGCTCTGATACTCAGGGATGAGGCAGTGGGCAAGGGCTCAGCCCTGTCCCATGCATCTGGCTCAACAGCTGCCCTCTCTGTCCGAGTGGCTCATCCTGGGCTGTTTCCGGGCATTCTGAGGCAGAGTGGAGGGGTCCCTTCTTGGCAAAGATGAACAGAATGCAAAAAATAAGTCATTTCCCACATGCACAGAATTATGCCGAGGCTGGGAGAGCTCGGGATCCTGACTTGGAATTAAGTCAACTGTTCTGCACTCCCCAGAGGACTCTGTCCAGCCCCACCCCTCCCAAGCTATGGAGCCGCTGATCGTACTAGGATCGTACCAGGACATCAAATATTCCATCCTTGCCTCTGTCTCCTTCATGTTGGAGAAATGGAAAACTGCTTTGGAGAGCTGCGCTCCAACCTGGGATCCTCTCAGCCCAGGAGATGTGCCCGGAGCACTACGCCAGGCGGACTTTGGGATGTCCTGCCTGACCACGTCACACCAGACTCCCTTCTGCCAGCTTCTCTGGGGGGAGGTCCAGGGCAGCCTTCCCTGCGGCCAGTGGGGCACAAAGTTCCCGATCCTTAGGCCTGCAAGAGAGACGCGGGACAGCCTGTGCTCCCCGCAGCGGTCTCCAGGACACATGGAAACTGGAACTCCCATCCTGGACACTCGGCCACCCATGCAGAAAGGGACATTTGGTTCCCTGCAGACATCGACTTTGTAAAAGCCTCTGTCCTCTGCCTTGGACAGAGCAGCCACACACATCCTCCCTGCCAGCCAAGTCCAGCTTCAGGTGGCAGGAGCCTAGGTGGGCACGGGGTAAGCTGGGCTCATGTCGCTTACTGCCGTGTGACATGTGCGTAGTGCGTCTTTGGTGTAGATTCCCAAAGGAAACCGAGAACAGCCGTGGTGACAGTTAGTGGTGTCCCCTAACCATGTGCCTTCACCTGAACAGACCAGCACCAGTGACGGGGGATTCTGCCCCAGGGTGTGCACGAACAAGACAGGAGAAGAGAAGCCGCACAGAGTCTTCGTTCTAACGAATTGTCACCCTCTTTCCTGTTGACGTCTTCCTTGCGCGTTTTTCATCGGGGAAGCCATGCTGTCCCATCAGTGGGCCTGTGATTTCTTTAATAGGGATGAGCACCGTTCAGTCACGATAGGAGGGGTCTCAGGGTGGGGATCCCTCCAGAGACGTAACAGAGGGGCCAGTGGCCCAAGTCCACGCCGAACCCTTCCAGCAGGATTTGAGGGGTCGGCTCCTGGGAGGAGCTTGTGGCATAGTAAGAAATACGCATTTGGCCTCTGTCCCCAGCTCCTGGGACAGGGCTTCCAAGACCCTTGTAATTTTCTGAGTGACGGGGGTGCTGGGAGCGTCAGGGACATCTGAGCTGTGACTGTGCTAACAACCTCTCCATGGTCCTGAGCAGGTGGCAGCACCAACATTCACCCAGTGCCCGGCGACAGCAGCACAGCACGTGGTGGAATCTGATGAGGCACATGCACCCTGCCCCAGCCCCCTCACCCCCTGGGCCTTCGCCCACCCTTCCTCCCAGGCCTCCTTCCACCAGTGCCCCTCTTGGAAGAGACCTCGGCTGCCCAGCCAGACGGGCACGGGGCTCACGCGCGTCGCACCTCACACGCTCCCACTGTCCTGCGGTGTTCTCCCTCTGCTCTCCCTGTCTTTCTCGTGGGAATCTCCTTTTTCCCCACCTCTACCCAGTCCAACGCTCCTTTCTGTCCCAGACCCAGCTCGAGTGCCATCTGACTGACAGCGATTCACATCTCTTCTGTCTCCGTGGAGTTCTTACTTTGTGCTAAGAGCTTTACGTATATTAATCCTGGTCCTTTCAACAATCCCATAAGACAGAGATTATTATTCCCACTTGACAGATGAGAAAACTGAGTTCATTGAAGTGCAGTCATTTGTCCAAGGTCACACAGAACTGGAGCTGGGACTCAAATATAGGAGCGAGTTAATGGATTGATAAGAGTCTGTGCTACCAATAAACACGTGAAAAGATGCTCAACACAGTCACCAGGGAAGTGCAAATGAAAACCACCACAAAAAAACACTTCACACCCACTAGAATGTCTAGAATGAAAAACAGGGACAGTAACAACTGTTGGCGAGGATGCAGAGAAATTGGAGCCCTTATGCACCGCTGGGAGTGGAAAATAGAGCAGCCACTTTGGAAAGCAGTCTGGCTGCTCCTCAAAAAAGTTAAACCTGGAGTTGCCGTATGACCCAGCAATTCCGCTCCTAGGTATGACCCAGTATGACCCAGCAATTCCGCTCTCCGCTCCTAGGTATGACCCAGCAATTCCGCTCCTAGGTATGACCCAGCAATTCCGCTCCTAGGTATGACCCAGCAATTCCGCTCCTAGGTATGACCCAGCAATTCCGCTCCTAGGTATGTACCTAAGAATTGAAAACATATATGTGCACACAAAAACTCGTACTTGAATGTTCTTAACAGCATGATTCATAATTGCCAAAAAGTGGAAAAAACCCAAGTATCCACCACTGGTGAGTGGATAAACAGAGTGGGATATGTCCACACAGCGGGATAGTCTTCAGCCACAGGAAAGAACAAAGCACGACACGCACGGCACATGGAGGAAACTTGGAAACGTTCCGCTAAGCAAAGGAAGCCAGCCACAGAGGACCATTGACTGCGGGATTCCATCTGGAATTAGATAATGATGCTGGTTGTACAACTTTGAAAATATACGAAAAACCACTGAGTTGTACACTTCAAAAGGATCAATTTTATGGCATGTGAATTATATCCCACTGAAAAATAAAATCTGCCTTAGCTGGATTCACTGAGTCATTCATCAAGCATTTATTGAGTATCTATACTCAATAAATATCTATTATATCTATTGAGTATCTGGAGTAGTGGTGCCAAAACCCAGCACATAGCAGGCACTTTAAAATATTTGTTGACCTATTGACTGGTGACTGCGCTTCATCCTGGAGGTGATTGAGCCAGACCATGACTCCATTTATATAAAGTTCTATAAAGTGCACACTCCACAGTAGTGACACAAAGCAGATGGGTCGCTGCCTAGGGATGGGGAGGGAGGCTGGGGAGGGGACTAAGGAAGAGATTACAAAGCAGCACAAGGAAACGTCTAGCAATGCAGATGTGTTCATTTGTCTTGACTGCGGTGAGATTTCATGGGTGTGTGCATATGTCAAAATTATCAACGTATACACTTAAAATATGTGTAATTCATTGAATATCCATTATACCTCAATAAAGTTGTAAAAAAAAAAGGGGGTGGGGGAGATGTGACTTCTCCAAGAGTTTACAGTATGGTGTGAGTGACAGACATGCACTGTCACCCTGCCACTCCCAAATCCTCCCACACCTGGAATTGCCCCCTGCTCCAAAGTCGTAGACAGCACGGCCTCCCCCCGTATTACTCTGCCTGGGCTGCCGTAACACGCCACAGCCTGGGCGGCCAAAATAATGCACAGCTCTGGAGGCTGGAAGCCCGAGATCCAGGCGTGGCAGGGCTGGTTCCTCCTGAGGCCTCTCTCCTGGTCTTGCAGACGGCGTCTTCTCCTTGTGTCCTCACACGGCTGTCCCTCTGTGTGTGTCTGTGTCCTGATCTCTTCTGATAAGGACTCCAGGCAGATTGGATTAGAGCCCAGTCATATAAACTCATTACCTTAATTACCTCTTTGAAGACTCTGTCTCCAAATACAGTCACATTCTGAAGTCCTGGGGGTTAGAATCTCAACATGTGAATTTGGGGGGACTCCATCCAGCCCGTTGCACCCTCTCGCACCACAGTCTCCATGACCTTCCTTCCATAAGACCCATGCTTTGGCCTCGCCGGCTCTGCTCTGCTCCCCTCCGCCTTCTGATGTTTTGTCCTGAGCATCTGCTAAGTGTCAGCACAGGACTGGGGCTGCACCGAGGCTGCCTTTTCAACCCCATGTCCTACCCTGGAGCAAGTGTGGCCATCCCACTTTGCAGATTAGAAGGCAGGCCGGGGGATCACAGAACTTGTCCAAGGAGCCACAGCCCATCACCGGTGGAGACGGGCTGAGGACCCCGTGATTTCCTCCCTCGTTCACTCGACACGTGTCTGTGGAGCGTCTTCTTTGAACAAACCAGGCACTCCGAAGAAGCTGGTGACCAAGACTGGACAGAACACAGCTTCTCACGGGTCTGGTCGGTGCGCAGGCACAGTCAGATAACAACACGCAGTGTCGTCACGGCCACTGGTGGGAAACAGGATCCCAGGCTGGGGCCCACAGTGCATGTGACTCTGAGCCGGAGGACAGCAAGCCTGCATTTTCGTTCTTTCTTTCTGAGTCCCTAGGACCGGGTGTGATGCTCCCTGACTGCTCATGGGGCAGGAGACTGAAGGAGCAGCCCGCAGCGCCCCTCTTGGCCTTGCTGTGGGACACTCCCCTGACCCTGCCCAGCACACAAGGGGGGACAAGCGTCGTTCATTTTCGGATTAACTTTGTGAAGATGTCCCAAGATTTAACTCAACCTGTACATTGGCTGCCTAATAAAGAAAAGACCAAAAGAAAAACTCACAATGGCAGCGTTGCAATATTTACAAAGAAAAGCCTCCTGTTTTGCTTCGGCGTTGGTAGAGGGACACTGGAACAAATCCGCCACAGCGCAGGGCTCTTCTAACACGAGCAGGTGCGACACTCAGGCTGGTCCCTGCAATCGCCCGCGGAGTTGCTTCTGAGGGGACTAAGGGAGTCTGTTTCTCCCACTGCGTCCCAGAGGCTTCGAGTGTGAATTCTCTCTCTCCGCCTCCCATCCTGCGCAGCACGAGTCTGAGAAGCACCGGCAGGGGAAATAATCCACCTCCTGGGTGGAGAGATCCCGCAGCCGTCAGTCCTTTACACCTTAAAGCCCTGGTTAGGAATGTGCCTTTGGGGGGACTTGCGTCCTCTTCACACAACAAACAGCTAAATCTGGAACGGATCATGTGCGGCGCTGCAGATACACGCATCCTTGCAAGTGGTGAACAAAGCCTCTGAAACAAAACTTCAAGGAGGTCACCACGCACAAGAGGGACTTCATGACACACGCTGGAATTGTTGCTCTTCTGGGGTCTGCGGTAGGTTTTGGGGACTCCCGGGCTCACACTTCCTACGTGGGGCTCAGTGTGATGCTCAAAGTGTTTAATGACCGGTAGGCACTGGCAGGGACCAAGCGTGTGGCCACTGATCAGATGGCCGTACCACTGCACAGCAGGTGAATGTCACCTCTCCAAGGCGCTGACCTGCGGCCCTGCTTACAGGCTGAAAAGGTGACATGATGTGACAGGTACGGAAGGGCCTTACACAGAGACTCCTCCCACTGAGCTGTTTGTGTAATGTGACGTTGCATCTCTAGAAGTCTTTACCTGAAAGAGAAGGTAAAAGAAATGGCAAAGTCACAGGCATTTTTATTTGTAACTGAAAATGATCTCCCTGCAAGGTGGATTCCTGGAACATGAGCTATACGGTCGGAAAGTTTGGTGACAGTGGGGAGAAGAGCTGGTGAAAATTGCTTCTCGTTCTGTGTAAAACCCACGTTGTTTTGTTTGACTGTATTTAAAATGTTCTCAGGGAAAACAATTGGCCTCTTCCCCTAGCTGCCTTCGAGACGTGGCAGGTAGAAGCAGGTTGGTAAAACACTGAGGCCCGTCATCTGATAAAGAAACCTTCTCGATGCTAAAATAAGCATGATTTGGTGTGTGGGGTGGGGGGTGGAGGGCATTCTGGGAGAGCAGGGGACGCCGAGTAGCCTGGTTTCACAGCAACTGCGAAGCGGGGGACAGCATATCTTGGCCACACCATCTGCGCACCGTGCACGGCGAGTGCAGGAGTGAACGCTGCAAGCAGCCCCCAGACTCCCATCTGCCTCTCTGCAAAGCCAGCCTGGGCTCGTGGGGACTGCAAAGCGGGGGTGAAGTACCTGCTGGTGGCTGATTGGAGTCCTGTCTTCCCTCCCTGACTCAGCCCAGTCCGGGCCAGGTGAGGGGCACAGAGCAGGAGGGAACAGGGTGGCGGGATGGGCCTCTTGCAAGAGCGAGGGGCCGAGATTCAAGGGTGAGACAGAGCAAACTTTTGGAAAGAATGAAAACTGTCCAGGGCACTATCCTCCTCCTCTGACCACTGTTTCTCTTGCGTATCTCCACAGGGGCTGTCAGCCAGCGTTCATGGGTTAGTGTGGCAGGTTTGGGCTGTCCACACCCTGCACATCCCAGAGAAACTGGCCCTTGGTGGCTCCTGGGAGATAAGCTGGAAGCCCCTGGGATACCCTGCATGACAACAGTGTCTTTGCAGGCCTGGGGCTACCCAACAGTCTGCGCTAACGGTGTGATCCCTGGTGGGACCCTCGGGTGTGCCATGTCAGCCTGACCTGTGCAGGGACTGGAGACTGAACAGCTGAGGTCAGCCACATGACCAGCCTGCTACGAGACCAGCCATCCGTGCAAAGCCTGACGCCGGGCTCGGGAGAGCGACCCCAGCTGGTGATGCTCCGTGAGTGTTGTCACACATCATCGCAGGGAGAAGTAAGCGCTGTCTGCTCAGCTCGCCTGGGAGAGGACACCCTGAAGCTCACACCTGGTCTCTACAGGACCTCCGCCTTGCACCATTCCCCTGTGCTCATTGTAGTCTGCACCTTTCACTGTAATGACTCATAACTGCAAGTGTCACAGTGCTGCGGGTTGAACTGTGTCCCCCAAAGCTACAGGTATTAGAAACTTAACCCCCACTGTGACAGCGATAGGAGGGTGGGGAATCCTGTTGTGGTAACTGAGAGGCGGAGCCTTGAAGAGGTGATTAGACCGTGAGGACCACGCTCCAGTGAATGGATTACCCATTGATGGTTTCACGGTGGTCATGGGTGCGATTATGACAGCTTTATAAGGAGGGCACCTGAGAAGCTTTCTCTCTCTTGCTGAGGCCATCTGTCATGTGACACCCTGCATTGCTGTGAAGAGTCACCACCCACCAACAAGGCACTCACCAGACATGTTCCCTGGAGTTTGGACTTCTCACCCTCCAAAACTGTAAGTGATATATATTGTTTCTTTACAAATTATCCAGTTTCAGGCATTTTGTTATAAGCAACAGAAACAGACTCATACAAGAAAACTTATACCAGAGAAGTGGGGTGTTGCTTTTAACAAATAATTGAAAATATGGAAGCAGCTTTGGAACTGGGTATTGGACAGAGGCTGGAAGAATTTGGGGGAGCAGGCTAGAAAAAGCCTAGATTCTGGTGTGAGTTTAAAAGTCAGGAAGACCAGGGAAAGTTTGGAATGTCTTAGAGACTGGTTAAGTGTAGGTGACCAGAAAGCTGATATAAACTATGAACAATAAAGGCCATACTGTGGAGACAGCAGATGTAAATGGGAAGGGATTCATTGGAAACTGGAGCAAAGTTCACCCTTGCTATGAACTGGCAAAGAACGTGGCTGCATTCTCTTCATGCCCCAAAGTTCGATGGAATGTGGAAGTCAAAGGTGCTGAACGAGGGTATTTGGCGGAAGAAATTTCTAAGCAGCAAAGCATTCAGGAAGCTGCATGGCTACTTGCAACAGCCTATGCTGAGTTATGGTGACAAAGGCACAAGGTAAAGCCAGAATTTATACTTCAAAAGAAAGCAGAGGGCAAAGAATTGGAAAACTTTCAGCCCGGCCACAGAAAGACTGAAAAGGTATCTTTGGGAGAGGAAACCACGGGTGTATCTCAGTGACGACTTGCTAAGGAGATAAGTGCAGAAGAAGAGGGTCATGGAGAGAATGCAGAAAACACTTTGAAGGCATTTCAGAGATCTGGGACTGCCCCTCCCATCACAGGCCCAGAGGCCTATGGAGTCAGAACGGTCTTGAGGACAGGACTAAGGTGACTTCCACAGGTTGGCTGCCCAGGGACACCTCAGGAGGCTGTTTCCAGCACCAGCACCCCAGCTGCTTTGGCTGCTCCAGCCATGGCTACATTGACTCCAGGTGTGGCCAGAACTGCAGTTTCAAAACATACAAGCTGGAAGCCTTGGCAGAGTCCATGTGGTGTTAGGTCTGCAGACTTGCAAAATGCCACTTTCAAGGATGTATGGAAAAGCCCAGCCCAGAAGAGATCTGTCACAGGGTGGAATCGCCACAGACAGCCTTCACTAGAGCAGTGCTGAGTGGAAACGTGGGGTCAGAGTTGCAGCAGAGAAACCCCATCAGCACCATGCCTAGCAGAGCCATGGGAGCAGGAGCAGCATGGAGACCTCCAGACCTGTGGAGCTACCAGCAAGCAACACCAGCCTGCAAGAGCTAAAGCATTACCTGACCAGGAAAGCCACAGGAGCGGAGCTGCCTGAGCACTTGGGGACGCAGCCCCCACACCAGCATGCAGAAGACATCAAACATGGAGTCAAGGTCCATGATTCACCAGCTTTGAGATTTAATGCCTGCCCTGCTGGGTTTTAGACTTGCTTAGAACCTGATAGACTTTTCTTTCGGCCTATTTCTCCCTTTTGGAATGGGAATATGTACCCTGTTGTCCCACCAGTGCATCTTCGATGTAGACAACTTGTTTTGATTTCACAGATGGGACTTTGGACTTTGACTTTTGAGGTAAAACAAGTTAAAACTTTGGGGATGAAATAAACGTATTTACCTATGAGAAGGACGTGAATTTTTGGAACACAGTGGGTAGAACTGTGTCCCCCCAAGTTCCAGATATTAGGAATTTAACTCCCACTGTGACACTGTTAAGAGGGTGGGAAATCCTATTATGGTGATTGAAAGGTGAGGCCTTGAGGAGGTGATTGGATTGTGAGGATGATGCCTAGTGAATGGATTAACCCACTGATGGTTTAATGGTGGTTGTGCACGTGGTTCTGAAGGCTTTGCAAAGAGAGCACGTGAGAAGCTCTCTCTCTGCTCCTGTCATATTCGCCAGGTGACACCCTGCATCGTTGTGAAGTCACCACCACCAAGGCCCTCCCCCAATGTGCTCCCTGGACTTTGGACTTCCCATCCTCTGAAACTGTAAGAAATAAATTCTATTTCTTTATAAATGACCCAGTTTCCAGTATTTCTATGTTATAAGCAGCAGAGATGGACCAATACAAACAGCTTTTCTGAGTGCCATGAGTCCTTCCTGCGAGCACGGGTGAACTCTCTATCTGACGGTCTTCTTTCCACCTCACTTGCGACCCCAACCACACTGCTGCTCCAGCACTGACCCAGACCGTCTGCCGCACACAGTCCCGGCTATGCCGTCCCTGTCTTTTGTCAAACGTCCACTCCTGTCTCTGACTTCTGAGAACCCAGCAATGAGTTCCTTCCGGGCCAGGGTTGCCAGCATGGTGTGGCCACTTTCAGTCCTGCAGCCAAGATGTGCAGGGACTAGTCTCACTCCTGGGCTTACTCTTGGGCACCCTGGGCACCCACGTCCCTTGCCCACCCAGTCTTTCAGGTGGGGGGCTTCCACTCAGATTTTCTAGTTATGCTGAAGCTCCCCCCCCCACCTCCCAGGAAGTGGAGTCCAGCTCTGACCACCAGCCCGAGGTGACAGCCCAGGCCGTCTGGTCACACCTGGGTTCCTGTCTTTCCCCAGAGCTGGACCCTCCTCCCCACGTTCCCAGGGCCTCCTGGCCAGTCACACACATCCCACACTGAGACCCAGTCCAAGCTGGGTCCTAGCCTACTGCCTCCACTGCAGGTCACGGACACGGGTGAAACCAGCCCAGAGTCCCTCCCGTGAAACATACCGTCCCAGCGGACGGACAGACCAAACCTCAAATATTTCCCAGCCCAGTGTCAGCCCTACGTTGGCCTCTACCTGTCAGAGGGCAAGGTGATTTGTCCTGTATTCCCAGAGGATTTAGAGCTGCTGGACCACTCCATGAAGCAGACAGGTGTGATATCCAGTCCCTGTGGACGCACTGGCCCAGGGACATCTGCACACCTGCCACTGTCCAAATGGCTCAAATCCCTCCCTTCCTCCAGGTCTCAGTTTATGTGTTAATTCTTTGGGACCCCTTTCCCATGTCCCAGTCTAGGCAGGAGGCTTTGGTCTGTGCTTTTATATGAACACGGTCTTTCCCTTCCAAGCAGCTCAGCTGTGTTTGCGGTCATCGGGTCGCCGTCTGACCCCTGTACAGTGTAGGCTCTACACACGCTGTGTCTTTATCTGCTCACCATCGTATCCTGGGTCCTAGCACGGTGCCCGGCACACAGTAGGGTACTCAAAACCGATTTCTTGAATTCCATATGAAGTGCATGAGCCATGTCAGAATCACTTGTATTTTTAAAAATGATAACAACGTTCCCTTCTATGTGTGTGTATTCTCAGTCTTCATAACCGTAATTGGTCATCTGTTCACAACCTTAAAAAGGAATTAGAGAAGCGATTAGTTGCCAAGGCAACCTTCTCATCCTTGGAAGAATCACAGCCCTGTGGGGCACAGACATGCAGGCCCGTGTGAATCCATCATGATCCTTCTCAACGCCTCCTGCTGACGGGGAAAGGGAACAGAGAGGGACACAGGTCACCAGGGTGGAGCAGCCTGAGCGATGCGACTCTACCTGTCAGAGGGCAAGGTGATTTGTCCTGTATTCCCAGAGGATTTAGAGCTGCTGGACTAGTCCATGGAGCAGACAGGTGTGATATCCAGTCCCTGTGGATGCAGTGGCCCAGGGACATCCGCACACCTGCCGCTGTCCAAATTGCTCAAATCCCTCCCTTCCTTCAGGTCTCAGTTTATGTGTTAATTCTTTGGGACCCCTTTCCCATGTCCCAGTCTAGGCAGGAGGCTTTGGTCTGTGCTTTTACATGAACACGGTCTTTCCCTTCCAAGCAGCTCAGCTGTGTTTGCGGTCATCGGGTCACCGTCTGACCCCTGTACAGTGTAGGCTCTACACACGCTGTGTCTTTATCTGCTCGCCATCGTATCCTGGGTCCTAGCACGGTGCCCGGCACACAGTAGGGTACTCAAAACCGATTTCTTGAATTCGGTTCATATGAAGTGCATGAGCCATGTCAGAATCACTTGTATTTTTAAAAATGATAACAACGTTCCCTTCTATGTGTGTGTATTCTCAGTCTTCATAACCGTAATTGGTCATCTGTTCACAACCTTAAAAAGGAATTAGAGAAGCGATTAGTTGCCAAGGCAACCTTCTCATCCTTGGAAGAATCACAGCCCTGTGGGGCACAGACATGCAGGCCCGTGTGAATCCGTCATGATCCTTCTCAACGCCTCCTGCTGACGGGGAAAGGGAACAGAGAGGGACACAGGTCACCAGGGTGGAGCAGCCTGAGCGATGCGACGGAGAAGAAGCTGATCCTTGCAAAAACGGATGGAGAAAATTCTGACACACGCACAACACAGATGGGGAAAGGGGCGGAGACCCGGGGAGCCACATGGGCCGTGCTGCGTGGGGACTGCAGCAAAGAGCTGAGATGAATCATGAGGGGGGCCGAGTCTGGGCCCCAGGGAACCCGAGAGAGGGGGCAGGGGGGTCTGCAGGGCCTGGCATCATGGTCGCGGTGAGGCGGGGTATCGCGGGATCATGCAGAACTGGAAAGCTCCTGCAGTAAGGAACTAGGGAGGCGATAGATGTTCAGCGTTAAAAGTTCAAACATTACAGCGTGAAACAGACCGTCCCAGGCCTTCCCCTCGAGCGATCTCTCTGCACCCCCAGGGATAACCCTGCAAGCCGTCTGTCTGCTGGATACCCCTTCGGTCTTTTTCCCAGGAAACCTGCAGACCTCGTTCCCCTGACAGATGTTACAGGAAATGTTACATCCCTTTATCAGCGTGAAACAGACCGTCCCAGGCCTTCCCCTCGAGCGATCTCTCTGCACCCCCAGGGATAGCCCTGCGAGCCGTCTGTCTGCTGGATACCCCTTCGGTCTTTTTCCCAGGAAACCTGCAGACCTCGTTCCCCTGACAGATGTTACAGGAAACGTTACATCCCTTTATTTTTTTTCTGCGCTTTTTTCGTAGTGGTAAAATATACATAACTTACGATTTACCATTTTTAAGTGCACAGTCGTGTGGCCTTAGGTGCATTCACAGTGTTGTGCGACCATCCCCACCCTCCGTCTCCAGATCGCGTTCATCTTCACAAACCAGAGCTCTGCACCTGTTACGCACCAGCTCCCAGTCTCCCCTCCCCAGCCCCGCAAACCCCAATATGCTTTGTCTCTACGAATTTGACACTCGTATATCTCATGTAAGTGGAATCACGCAGTGTTTGTCCTTTCGTATCAGGCTTATTTCCCTCGTCATAACGCTCTTGAGCTTCATGCACTTTTTAGCATGTGTCAGAATTTCCTTCCTTTTCAAGACTGAATAATATTCCACTGTGTGTGGACCATGTTCCCCTTATCTGCCTATCCACGGATGGACGCCTGGGCTGCTTCTGCCTTTGGCTGTTGTCAATAACGCTGCTATGAACACGTGTGTGCAGGTCCCTGGCTTCAGTTCTCTTGGGTAATACAGAAGCAGGCGTGCTCGATCACACGGGTCCGTTGTCCAGGAACGACCTGACTTGCCTCCACGGCGGCTGCCCCGTTTTACATGCGCCCCAGCGACGCGCCAGGGCGACAGCGTCACTCTTTGTTCTCACGCACACTTATCTTCCATTTATTTATTTCTATGTGTTTATTTATTTTTACATTAGTCACACTGAGATTGCTCTCTCTTGAGTCCGGTCACCGGGTTCCCTCTCTTCTTTTCTCACCCTCAAAGGCACGTTCCAGTGTAATATTTTCAGAGAGTCTAGGATTCTACAAGGCACGGGAAGGGCTGTTCACTGCTCACAGCTTCTGTTCTCTGCCCTGCAAAAATCACGGAAGCGAGAAGTGACGAAGGACCTACAGGCCTTGACGTAGGGCGTAAGCAGGACAATGCACAAAGTCATAAAAACACACAAACAGACGGGACTGCATAGCTGCACGGGATTCTCCAGCCTGCTTTTCTCACTGAAGAATATCTCGGACGTGTTTCCTTGCCAGCATAGTTAGAGTAACTTCTTTTTGAAACAGCTCGGCAGTACCGTATCCCATCACTTATTTAGCTGTTTCTCTCTTCCTGGAGATGTTGATTGCTTCCATTAAACACATGCCAGTGCGGCCCTTGCACACGTCTTCACACCCATGAGCACACATTTCTGCAGAGGAGAATCTTACGAGGGGACTTACTGCGTTACTGGGTCGGTGAGCGTGGCTGTTCATATTTAAGTAAATACCGCCACCTCCTAGAGAATGCTGAACCAATTCACACTTCCACACATCCTCACCGATCCTGATCGTTATTAGTCATTTTCTTTCTTTTTTGACCCACCTTGTGGTGAAAGACAGCATTTCCTTGTGACGTTGTCTTTTCCCCTAGTCACTGGAGAGACTGAGCATCTTAGGGACGGTCTCTGCAGCTCCTTCATGAATTCTCTTCTGCTAGTTTTTCTATTAGTTTTTAAAAAATCTTTTTCTCATTGATTCTAAAGACAATGCACTTTTCTATTTCATGGACATGACACCTTTGTCCTATATAAGTTATAATCTTTGATTTCAGGTTGTTATTTATGTGTCAACTTTATGCAAGGTTGAGATTCTGTAAGGTGGAGCCAGAGCATCAGTGCGTTTTCCAAAGCTCCCGCAGGTAACGTAACCAGCCAGGGTTGGGGTCCACCTCTGCAAAGAATAAACCATGCGGAGACCAAGAACCAGAGAGAGCGTCGAGACGCACCTGACTTCAGGAGCAGCCCAGGCCTCACTGTGCGTCAGCCTCTGCCTGCGGCTGTGACCGCCCCCAGCCCCTCTCGCTCAGGGACGTCGCACCTGCTGCCCCCCCTTTTTGCACAACCTCCTCATTTGCCTCCTTCGAGACCCTTCAGGGGTGTCTGAGACGCCGCCTGTGTCCCCTCCACCCATTCTCCACCTCTGCCTCCCGTTTATTTCCTTCATGGCACCTACTGTGATTTGCAATTAATGAGTGAAGCTCTTTATGTTGTTTTCGGAAACAGGAAACCCCACTGATATGCACGCCCTACGGGGGTGGCCCACCGTGCTCGCCACACCACCAGCAGAGTCCACTGCCTGGCACATTCTTGGCACACAGAGGCTGTTGCATTGCTGTTGATGGGTGAGCCACAGCCCACGGCACCCCCGCATGGCACGGTGGCTCCACTCCTGATGCGTGTGGCCAGGGGACCCGTGGCCTCCCGGGTCACCGAGGTGTTGGGCGACTGGGCTGGCCGTCAGCACAGGAGCCCAGCTTGTGGTGTTGCGGGGTTCTCATCTGTGTCGCCACCCCGGCCTCTCCTCCGTGACATTAGGGACATTGTAAAGACTCTCGGTGGAGTTTCTCAGCTCTCTGGTGCCTCCTCCTCTCACAGGACAGGGCTCTTTAGGTCCTGGGCACACGTGGGCCAGTCTCCCCTGTGTTAAGAGCACACGTGTGTTGCCCAGACTCCAGCATTCTGTCCCATCATCTCGCCTCTTGTCACAAGTGATTGGCTGCAATGGCAGCCTTACAGTGACCCAGACTCCTGCTACCCAGAGCTGCAGAGCGACCACAGGAACTGTTAGAAGTTCAGGACCTCAGCTCTCTTCCAGACTTGCCGCATGTGAATCTGCATTGCAGCAGGGCCCCAGGTCTTCCGTGTGCACATGGAAGCTTCAGAGACACAGACTCGAGGTCCCTGTCGTGGAAGGCCCCCCGCCCGTGTTCTCCCTGACACAATCTCTCCATCACATGTCCCCCCGAATGGTGGCTCTCAGCCAAAGAGCTGGTCTTCCAATGCCTACGTTACTCAACAAAACCAAATACTGTAAAAGTCCTTTGGGTTTGCCTCAGCATTTTTTATTTTTATTTTTTGCAAGCCCTAGCTCACTGCGGCCTTTGCTTCCCGCTTCTTTCTTGAGCATCTGGACTGTTTTCTTACATTTAAGTGGGCGTCAGAGCCTTGTTTCTGTCCTCTGTACGCTTTCGGGTGGGCAGACGTGCTCTTTGGTAACGTCCCCTTTTCTTCCAAGATTGTTTACGATTGCACAGTTACGTAGCTTCTGGTGCCACCCTGTCCCCTCCTCTACCTTTGCCATGCCCTACCTTTCAGTCAAAGGTGTACTACAGGGCCGGCCCGGTGGCGCACTGCTACAGTGAGCCGCTTGAGAGCGTGGCGGCGCTCCCGCC
>NW_007735341.1:20888-24325 GCF_000696425.1 Galeopterus variegatus | reverse complement strand
CCGGTACGGGCGCGACACTGAGGGTTGCGATCCGTTGCCGGACACGAGAAAAAGACAAAAAAAAAAAAGGTGTACTACAATTTTGGCTAAATCATTTTAATTGTGACTTTATAAATATTGCTAACTGCATAGCCAATACACTATGATTCTATTTCTTTTCTTTTATAATTAGTTGTTAATTCTGGATTAATTCTGGATGTAACAGTTTTCACTGTTTTCTTCTTAGGCATTTAGGTGCCTATAGCCAGTTTTTCTCACTTGCCCCACAGCCTTGAGATATAATTTTCCAGATGATCAGATGAATTTTAATTTTCTTATGATTCTGTGTATGCATAGATAATTTTCCTCACACCCTCCACAGCCTTTCAATTAACTATTACATGAGATGAGAAAACCTATCAGTTGTCGTTTTGTTCCAGAGACATCTCTCCCTGGAGCTCTCTGGTTTCCTGCTCCAGTTTGACCTAATTGATGGACAGGCCAGCTGCCTGGCTAACAGCCCCGACTTTTCCCTTCATTGTCACCCTGCGTATCAGCGTGGGTCTGATCAGGAGATAGAACGAGGGGCTGTGAATATAAAGAATTATTAAACAGTGTAGGAGAATAATTATAAAGACATAACGAAAACTAAAAGGCAGTACAACCTTGGGAGGGGGTCTCTGCCCCAAGGTCGCATCCTTGTTGGAGAAGGTGTGGCTTTTCCCTCCTGGATAGCATCTGTGAATATGTGACCTCACGTGGCAAAAAGGACTTTTTGCAGATGTGATGANGGATAGCATCTGTGAATATGTGACCTCACGTGGCAAAAAGGACTTTTTGCAGATGTGATGACGCTGAGGACCTTGAGATAGGGAAATTGTCCTGTATATCCTCGTGAACACTAAATACAATCACAAATGCCCTTGTAAGGGAAAGAGGGAGGCAGGGGGTCCCTGTGAGAGGGGATGTGCCTCGGGAAGCGGGGTCTGGAGTGGTGCCATGCCGGCTGGAAGGGGCCACGCCTTGAGGAACCGGGGAGGCTCCCAGGAGCCAGAAAAGGCTTGGGAACAGACCCTCCCCTAGACCCTCCAGAAGGAAGGCAGCCCCAACACCTTGTTTAGTCTATGAGAACATCTTGGACTCTTGATCTCCAGAATTATAAGATAATAGATTTGTGTTGTCTTAAGTCACTAAATTTATGGTAATTTGTTACAACAGCAATAGGCAACTAATACAATATCTAACAGAAAATGAGTAGATGTGTGCACCAAAATACATTTGCAAGAATGTTTCAAGAGCGTCATTTGTTAAATGCAAAACTGAAAACCATCCAAATGTCTATGCATGGTAGGGTGGCTGAAGACATCGTGACAGTCATTCCGTAGCACGCTGTACAGTGACAGAAAGGAATAGACTGCTGCGACACACGTACCCAACGTGGATGGATCCAGGGGTGTACTGGTACATGCGTAACAACCCTCTCTCGGGGGAAAAATGTATGTGTACGTACTTGTGTGTGTGTGTGTGTGTGTGTGTGTGTGTTTACAGTACATTTTACTGATATAAAAGACTATAAGACACAATNCACCTCTTGTATCTGAAGCCACCTCTGTGGTTGCAATTGATGAACAAGGACGTTCTGACGTGAATATTAGTTGATCGTGTTATTTATGTTAAAGACTAAGACAGAAGACAGCAAAGGTTTATGTCAAAACTTCTCTCTTGTGTCAATGGTTCCAGCAACTTCTCTACTGAACTGAATAATGATTTTAAATACTGGAAGAACAGCTCCTCAATTTTCTTTGTTCTTCCCAGTGTAAGGGCCACAGACACAACACGCTTTTCATTTAATCTACAGTATTAACGTTTTCTCCATCACTTTCTTAAACCTGGACAATCAACAAAACAATTAATCAAGCCCTGATTTATAGGATTTCCCTATTTCCATGAAGTAAATACTCCCAGCATGACTTATTTCAAGCTACGAAGGTGACATTGCTGCAAACAAGGTCAGGAAGAAACACACCGTACACCCCGGTTACATGTGTGTCCCATGCAGCTACAGTAGATATAAATGACCCAAAGAGCATAGATAACAGGAACATGTAGTTAGATAATTAGAACTGGTGAGTTTTGAGTATTTATTACCTGTGGTTTAGTATAATTTATTTAATTATAAGTTCTTATAATTTAATTTTTACTAATCAGTATGTTTAACAAACAGATTTCAAAATTCACAAAAATTGAACCATCAGCCCTTGTGAGTTGGTACAAGAAACATTCCTGAGCCCACTATTAGAAAAAATTTGCAAAAGCCATGTTGGGTGGAACTAGCTAGACGTAAAAGAATACTTACCGCAGGAGTCCATTTGTATAGAGAAGTAAAAGAAGTGAAGCTTAACTAGTATGTTAGGTGTCAGGATAGCTGAGGTCCAGGTACACAGGTGAGCCCAGCTTAGCACAGCCAATTGGCTGAGCCCAGCCTAGACCAGCCGACTCTCTCCTGACCCTACACCTGTGAGAGCAGGTGACTACTCACTTACGATAACAGCCATCACTGTTGTAAGCCACTGTATTTCGGGACTGTTTGTCATGTGGCATCTTTGTGGCAATCGCTAGCTGATGCAGAAATTGTAGTCTCTCCTTTAGGGAGGAAGGGGGCACAAAGGAGACTTCCAGGATGCTGGTAATGGTCCCTTCTGTGAGCTGTGTCTGATGACATGCGTGTGGTCCCCTTGGGACCATCCACTCAGCTGTGCTTATGATGTATACACTTTTCTTTAGGTGTGTTTTGCCTTCAATAAAAAAGTTTGTTTTTAAAAAATACGCTTGGCTGATTAATTCATGGAAAAGTTTTCAACTTCACTAGTAATCAAAGATATTGGAATTGAAATAATTAAATACCATTTGCCACCTAACTGATTAGCAAGGATTTTTAACTTTGTGACTCAGTGTTGACATATGCAGGAAAATGTGCATTTTAACACATTAGGAGCGTGACAACATATTGGTGGGGTGATTACATATTGGTACAAACTTTCTGGATCATTATTTGGCAAATGCCTCAAATACTTAGCAAAATATCTTTTCACTTGCAATCTTACAGTTGGATGTTCACGCTAAGGAAATAATTACAATTATTTGTATAGGTTTAGTTATGAGCATGTTCATCACAGGGTTGTAAGTGATAGTGAAAAACACAAAAAATTAAATGTCATAAAATTGGGGTTGGCTACATAAATAAGGCACATTCCTACAAAGAGAGTCATTTTAATATGATGAGAAAAATATATAGTGAATTCCACAAAAAGCTGTCTGTGACCTATTACTCAATGAAAAAGGAAAAGCAGTTTATAAAATAATATATATATAGCATAATCTGCCTTTGTAAAAATAGCTATACATTATGCAGATAGATTTACATGTCTAGGTGTTACAGACAGATGGATGTACTGTCC
>NW_007735341.1:19139-20072 GCF_000696425.1 Galeopterus variegatus | reverse complement strand
CTATACATTATGCAGATAGATTTACATGTCTAGGTGTTACAGACAGATGGATGTACTGTCCTGTGTAGCCACATAGGTAGGCAGGTGCTAGGTAAGCAGGTAGGGAGAGAAATACAAGAGTCTGGCAGGAGATGCACCAAAAAATTAATAGTTTTTATAACTGGATAGTGGTACCATAGGTGATTTTCTTTTTCTACTATTACCTGTATTTTCTAACATTTTTCTCTGATGAGTGGGTGTTTTGTTCAATTAGAAGTTATAAAAGCAAGCGCCATCACTAGCAAAGGGCTGTAAGTAGCCTCACGTCAGGTCAAGTTCTGCAGCCAAGTGAGTTATGACAAAGGTTTCAGAGCTTTATCCATCTGGCATTTTCGGCTACAAGATGGTGGACAGCAGCCTATTGGCACTGGAGCTCTGTTACCAACTTCCTCTAACGGGGCAGGTGGCTTGTAGAATGTGCCCGCTAGGGTAGCTTTCATAATTTCTTTTCTGCAGGCCGAACCCCATGCTCCAGCAAGATTTCCACCTGCAGGTGTGTGGCTGTCTCCACGTACAGCAGAACCCAGCCTTGCTACCCGGCTGCCTTCTGTGTGTAGAAAAATCTTCGCCCCTGGTTGCATAGGAAGCAATATCTTGTAAACACGCCCTTGCTCTCCAGAACCGCTGTTGTCTACAGTAATTCCACGGATCTAGGTGTTTCCCTTCTCTGCTCGTATCCACATTAAATCACTCTTGACCAGACTCACTAGCCTTTAGGCTAACAATGATACACCTACTGTCAAAATGGATACCAAATGTTTATATCACACCATGTGTATTGGTCCGTTTTTGTTGCTTATACCAAAGTACACTGAACTGGGTAATTTATAAAGAAAATGAAATTTAGTGCTTATGGTTTCTGAGGCTGGGAAGTCCAAAGTCCATCTGGTGGTG
>NW_007735341.1:17370-18741 GCF_000696425.1 Galeopterus variegatus | reverse complement strand
CGACAGTGACCCAGGGGTCTCACATTTCAAGACGGTGGAAGCAGAGAGAGACAGAGGCAGACTCTCCTCTCCTTTTAAAGCCCTCAGAACCACGCCCCTGACCACCATTATTAACCCATTCATTGCTGCATGGTCCTACAATCCAATCACCTCTTCAAGGCTCCACCTTTCAATGACCATAATAGGATTTCCCACCCTCTTAACAGTCACTGTGGGGACCAAGTTTCTAATACATAAAACTTGGGGGACACAATTCAAGCTTCAGTGAGTTTTGGGGGGACATAATTCAACCCACCACACCGTGTTTTTTCTAATAAAAGAGTTTCCTAATTACTCTCACGTATTTTAATTACTAGTAAACATGTAAACTAGGATTATTTGGTTTCAAAACATCTGCTTAAGTAAAGGGAAAATGTTGTTACAATCCCTGAATGTTAATATTAGTGCAAGGGGAAAAGGGGACATTCTGATGCCACTTGAAGGCACCAGGAGTGCTGGGGTAGACAAGGAGGTCCGCAGGCGAGGCTCAGTCACCCTCCTGCAGACGGCGGCGGTGTCGCTGCCACCTTCTTCCCCAGGCACAGCTCTGCACGATGGCACCTTCGTTACAGAGCCACCCACCTGAATCGTTTAAACGTCATGCAAATTACACAATTTACCCATGTGATCGTGTTATTTATAGCACACCTTGTACCCAGGGATATGCCAGCGCTTGAAAATTGCACCCACGCAGGATTACAGATATTCCAAATTTGAGCATAAAAGCAGGTTAATGTCGCAGAGGTCACTACAATCTACAGATGAAAAGATGTGAGAGGACTTACAAGCTGTCATAAGCTGCTTCTCAAGATCACACGTCTAATTCTTTAAGTACATCTTGACCCACTTCTGATCTGTGTGACATGAGAGCCTTTGGAGGCGATGCCAGGCTATGGCATTTCAAATCATTTTGTGTGAGGACTATTCTGTGAGCTGGAGATAGGTGGGTGAGAGAAAAAGCTGAGAGATTTAGGTGCATTCCTAGCATTTCTGTGATGTAAAAGTCAGCCTTGTGCTGGGTTTTCACTGGCAAATCGCTTTAAGATATTAACAACTCTTAGGCATGTTTGATCATAGGCTTCATGCTCTCTCATATGCAGCATCTTAATCTTCCAAAGGTCTGTGTTTTGGAGATGTTCGTCACTCCTGTGACAGCCAGGAGGAAGAAAGTGGGCCGAGGTGAGGGGTGGAGTGGACAGAGAGCAGGCGATTCACCCAGGGTTACCGCGCTGGTCAGAGGCTCCCAGGGCTTTAAAGTTTAAAATCTCGCATGGGCTGTCCTGTCTTTGAATGCACAGGGTAGACAGATATACCAACGAACCGCTTAGCTAC
>NW_007735341.1:11203-16339 GCF_000696425.1 Galeopterus variegatus | reverse complement strand
CTGCTGAACACGTGCTCCTCTACGTGTAGGATGGATTCTTCACTTCTGCTTCCAACCGAGGGGTGATGATAAATTCTACCAGGAGCGTTGTGCCGCAGGCCAGGAGATTTGAGCATCCTGCTGTATTGCAGCAGAGCTGAGCTGGCAGAGAGCAGTGGGCAGACAACGCCCTGGTGTTTTCATCAGATGTGGGGAGGCGCTGCTCAGCTAAGCAGAGCAGAGCAAAGGAAAGCCAGCAGGTTCCCTCACAGCAGGAGAAGCCACATGGCAGATGGCTGGACCAGCAGGCCTGCAGCCAAGATCCAGGTCATGGGGAGCAGAGGCTGCCTTCTACCTGCAAGCCACGGGAAGGGAAGGACACGACTGTCAGCAGGTGCCACATAGACCCATGGGTCCCCGCTTCCTCTGCAGAATTTATCTGTTGTCCAGGCATTTCCCATCTGCTGCTAGTTGACTTGGCAGCCAAAGGCAGCAGCTTGGCAGACTGGCAGCTTAGGGGCCAAGCAGAGGAGCTCTTACCCGGATGTGGTGCCAGAGACTTGCTGGTCCTTTCTTCTACCATCCTACGCTGCTCTACAGGGGCTCTACAACAACAGATCCTTAACAGGCTAGAAAAGTCTCAGGACTATCCTGCTCCAGCCCAAACCACAGGGCTCTGCAGAGAAAGAGAACCAGTAGGATAGATGCACCTATGTGAAGAGATTTATTATGGCTCACACAGTTATGGAGGCTGGGAAGTCCCACAATCTGCCATCTGTAAGCTGCAGACCCGGGAAAGCCACGGTGTGGTCCCAAGGTCCAAGAGCCAGCGAGCTGATGGTGTAGGTTCCAGTCTAGGTCTGAAGACCTGAAAACCAGGAGAGCCAAGGACAGCCGGTGCATGTCCCAGTGCAAGCAGTGAGGCAGAATTAATCCCTCCTGCCTCCACCTCGTTGTCTCTTTCAGGCCCACAAAGACCAGATAAGGCCACCCCCAGCTCCGTCCACCAACTCAAATGCTGACCTCTCCCAGGACATCCTCACAGACGCAGCCAGAAACAATGTTTGACCAGCTCTCAGACCAGCTCTCTGGGCACCCCGTGGCCCAGGCAAGCTGACAGATAAAATTAACCATCGCGGTTGGTAGAACAAATGCGGTCACTCCCAGGAGGGAGACAGAGGTCATCTTTAAGGACAGTGCTTTTCGTGTGCAGGAAACTGTGTACCGAGTTTGGTCAGTAAGGAAGTTCTTGTCTTCGATTGGGTTTACCAGAAGCGGACCTTGAGTCCAGGATCCACAGCAAGGGGTCGTCACGCATGTGCTGCAGGAGTGAGTGTGGGAAGCCAGAAAGCACCAAAGAGAAGAGCCAGGAAGAGGGCACTTGCAGCCAGAAGCCCAGCCGCAGCCCCACGGTGCAGGGAGCTCTGAGACGCGCACTGCACCCTGCGTACGTCCCAATGCAAAGGACAGCGCAGGGCTTCCTCACCTGCACCGCCATCGCCACCCACTGCAAAGACACCTAAATTCCTGAGCTGCGGAGCGAGGCACAGGCTGATGCTTTGCTTTTTCTTTCGGTGCTGCATTCACACATCCACTTTAGAACTTCTGTGTCACCATCTCACCGTCACTCGCAGACCCGTCTCCCTCAATGGCCCGTGAGGGCAAAGACGGTGTCCACGCCAGCGCCCTGTCCCGGCGTCCAGCTCAGGCTCTGTGAGAGCCACCGAGTGAGGTGTGTGTGAATGACTGAATGAGTCAGCGAATGGATACTCGTGGGTAAGTCTGGAGAACAAGCACAAAAAGGCACTAATTCTTCAGATACCTAAGAGAGAGACAGCTGTAACTTGGATGGAGGGACAGGTGAAGGAGGG
This sequence comes from Galeopterus variegatus, assembly GCF_000696425.1. NCBI lineage: Eukaryota > Metazoa > Chordata > Mammalia > Dermoptera > Cynocephalidae > Galeopterus > Galeopterus variegatus. The sequence continues at coordinate 14,489 of NW_007735341.1, read as the reverse complement.
GCCGGGAAGAACCCCAGGTTGGGGTCTAAAATGTAACATGGGAACACGACACAGAGAAACGACGAGCCTGAACTCCGCTGAGGAACAGCAGAAGCATCTCCCGTCAGCCTCCCACGAGACATGTGACTCTGGGCACTGTCACCTGCAGAGGAACAGTTTACCTCCACTGGGCAGACGAGCCTGTGTCCACGGCATGACAGCAGGATGGGGAAGTCCTCAGTCCCAGGGAGTCAGCGTGTAGGAAAGATTCTGCCGCGTTCCCAGAACAGTGGGCACGAGGTTGCTGGGCCATAATGGTGGGGCCGGTGGTTCAGGGACAACTTCATTCGCAGGAACACAATCAGTATTCAAAGGAATCAGAACTTGATCAAGCTTGTATTTCAGACAGAAATTTGCTGTGGCTGTGAGGCTGCAGAAAGGGGCCAGCGTTCCCCCCCAGATCCCGCCTGCCTGTGGAAGGACGGTCGTGAAGGAGGGACCGTGGGATGGCTGATCACCTCCTCTTGGAACAACACCTGACGTCCGGTGCCAATGAGGCCAGTGTCTTGGCAGCAGATTAGACCCCGCTCAGGGTCTGCCTGGCCTCGGTGTGGATGCGCCCATCACAGCTCTGCTCAGGTGGAAGCGTCCGAGGGCCCCACCATCTGTCCTAGATGGGCCTGTCCCAGGATTGGCAGAGAACGTCAAAGCCTGGGGACGTGGCGCTGATGCATTAGGCATCATAGTACGTGGATATTACACTAGTACTAGATGTTAACGGCTGGTACGTGGCCCTCTCCTGCTCTGCATCTGCAGACCATGCCACGGGGACAGGTACAAGGGCTCTTCACCTCTGCTCCCATGTGGGGACCACTCACTGGACAGAGCCATGTCCTGCCACTCCCATCCTCAGCTGGCACGACTGTGACCTCGTGCACACGCCTGGGCAGCAGCATGCGCATGGATGTCAGGCAGCCTGGGCACCACTGACACTCGAATCTGTCAGCTACTGATTCAGCTCCACTGCACCCTGGTATCATCATCAGCAAACTGGAGACAGGACCAGGGGCCCCCTCCTGGGGTCGTTCAGAAGGTTGATCACAACGGTGCCTGCAGCGGGCCTCGTACTCTGCCTCAGTATTGTGGTGCCCATTATCACTGGTGGTGGGGACCAGGAGGCCATCTGTCCAATCCATGTTTCTCATGCATTGGGAGGGGGCTGCTTATGGGCAGCTGGACTCACAACAAACACACGCAGAAACTTGCAGTGGTGTCTGAACCACCTTCGACTCAGGCATTTTTTGGTTTTCCAGCAGGTTTTTGTCTAGTCTATTCACTGCCGCTGCCCCACACAGGCTGCCGTGCCCCTGGCTCAACTCCCACCCACAACCTCACACACCCACAAGCGCATTCCCCACAGTCCTCGAGCCCGACATGGGGGTGACATGAAGAGCCTTCGCCACCATGCCAGTTAGAGGCCACCAGAGAGGCAGAACCACTAGGACATGTGTGCACGTGTGTGTGTGTGTGTGTGTGTGTGCACGTGTGTTGGGGGGGCTGGTTACATAGATGGGACCGTGCACGGTTGTGGGAGGGGCTGAGCAGTCTCTGCAAGGCCCGCAGAGCATTGCTGTTACTGCTGTCTGCAGCCAGTTCAACATCTGTGCGCCCACATCACGGCCACTTCCTTTCCTTTGTACTCCCTGCATTTCTGAACTTCTACCTAACGTCAACTTCCTCCTCCTTAAAGAGCATCCTTTAGGATTTCCCTAAATTCTCTAAAGTGGCATACTTAGTTTTTGTTAGTTTAAAAATGTCTTTATGTAGCCTTTACCCTTTGAATATAGAAAAAACAATGTTTTCCCCAGGCCTCATGCTCAACACTCCTGTGACCACGCGTGTGGGCTTCCCCCGACACCAACCCACTCTCCAACTCTCCAGACACCAGCCGGGTGTCCTCTCGTTCCATTCGGTCCTGATGCTATCTACCTGGAATTAATGCAGACCCCACAGGCTAAGGGCTCAGTCCCACCAGATGCCCCCTGCAGATGCCAACCACAAGCCCAAGTTGTCACCTGTGCATCTGACCCGCTGGCTGTAGGTCGGGGTTCCCGCAGACCCTCCCTTGTGCTCAGTCGTTTCCTAGAATGGCTCACAGAACTTAGGCAGGCACTTATGTTTACCAGTTTATTATTCAGTAAAGCATATGGTGAAGGGTGCACTGGGACAGCCAGGTGAGGAGGTACTCAGGGCAAGGTCTGGAAGGGTCCCTAGCACAGGAGCTTCCGTCCCATGGAGTTGGGGTGCACCACCCTCCAGCACGAGCATGTGTTCACCAGCTTGGAAGCTCTCCAATCCCTATAGTTCAGGGATTTTTAGGGAGGCTTTATCACATAGGCATGACTGGTTATAAGCTCAACCTTCAGCTCTTCTCTCTGACCCGGAGGATGCAGGTGGAGTGGAAAGTTCCAGGCTTCTCATCATGGCCTGGTCTTTCTGGTGGCCAGCCCCATCCAGGAGCCACCCAGAGTCACCTCATTAGAGCAGAAGATGCTCCATTCACCCAGGTAACTCCACGGGACTGGGAGCTCTGTGTCAGGAACGAGGGTCATAGGCCAAATATTAGAACTAAAGATGCTCCTAGCACCCCATCACTCAAGAATTTACAACGGTTTTAGGAGCTCTGTGCCAGGAACTAGGGATGAAGACCAAATATACGGATCTTAACATAAGTCACAATGTCGGACCTGCATTCTGGGGTTCCACTACGTGAGGGGCTTTTCGGACGTCTTGTATGTGGACTGTGTCCTTCGAACGTTCTTGAAAATTTTCTAGCTATTATCTCATCCAATATCATCTCTGCCTTATTCTGTCTTTCCTTTGCTTCTGAAAGTTTTGTTACGGCCACGTTAGGCTTTCTCAGTCCACATTTCTCAGTTTCTAGCTTTGCTTTCAAGTGTTCCAGCGCTTCCTCGGGAGGCATGACGTGACAGCTTCGAGCCGTGTTCCTATTTGTCAGATCTCTTCGGTCCTATCTGATGTGGCGGCAGATCCACCTGCACAGGTTTTTATCTGTTATCACATTCATTTCTCAGCATGTTCTACTTTATTCTTTCTCAAGTCTCCTTCGTCTGTCTATTTTTAAACATTAAAATTTTTAAATTCTGCGCCTGATAATTACCGTAGCTACGGTCTCGGCAGGTCAGCTTCTATGGTCTGTTGTTTCCTCTGGTTTTCACTCAAGGTACCTTGTTTCCTTGAAGATTTGTTATATTTTTCTGTGAGCTACTTGTTTTCCCTGGAAATT
>NW_007735341.1:4544-9405 GCF_000696425.1 Galeopterus variegatus | reverse complement strand
GTGGGTGGCCATGGGAAGAGATTTTCTAACTGGGGCGAGGCTATAGCCGGGCACTGGGGGTGGAGAGGGCAGCCTCACCTCTGCGCCTGAGCTGGGCAGGTGGCGGCCAGAGCGATAAGAAAGGATGGATTCTGCTGAGTCCAAACCGATATCCTCACACTGGAAATGAGCTGCAGTGCTCATAGTTTCTCTCACTCAAACTTGCATCACCTGCCACGGCCGGTGGAATTTCCTAAACACCGTTATCGTGATCTAACTCTTGGCCCCAATTCATTCTTGGCTGCCTTCTGCTTGCATGATGAACTTGATATGCCGTAGCCTGACTTGCAGGGACCCTGTCTAGCTCTTAATCCTGTTCATGATGCCAATTGTAAAGCTAGGCGACCACGCCACTTGTGGGGCTCTTCTACTGGTAATCCTGCACCGACTGGGCTGATGGTCTAGTTAAGGCTGGGTCTGGAGCCGACAGACCCCTCAAGCCCATTCACAGACTGGGTCACAAGCCCTTCATATGCCAGGCTGGGTCCCCAGACCCCCTACACGCAGGTCTATGAGCTAGGTAACTGGCCAAAAGGTCCTTGGAGTCATAGGTTGGAAAGTATGGCTGTGCCAGGCGGATGCCTGAGGCCGATGCCCACCTGCTTCACTAAAACTCCTCTCTTCTCTCTCTCTCTCTCTAAAGAACACAAAAATAGCAACAAAACTAAAAAGATACATTGCCGTCCATGCACACTAACCACACACACACACACACACACAATTGGCTTACAAAGGATGTGCTAAACCACACCCAACCGGACCCAAGGAGAGGGCCCTGACCAAACTATTCTATTTTCCCAACAGACCCCCAGGAGCTGTCTCCAATTTATAACTCCCCCAATCCTGGCATCCTGGAGATGTCTGCACCCAGGTGAACGCGCCCTTGAGCTTCTTACTTGGTGTGTGTTTTCCGACTCAGCTCTGTCTGTGACATATTGTGGGACTTTGTTCTGCAGCCGACTCCTGTTGGAGTGAGAGGAAATGTTCCAGAACGAGGGCAGACAGCCATCTCAGCTGTTAGGACTCTTCAATATTCCTCAATATGCCCCAATCTTCCTTCTGTAAACTGTCCTCGTTCGTGACCACGAGCTCCACCACATGCCTCCCACCACGATGACCTATTTCTACTCTCTCCCCTTGATTCTGGGGCACTGCAAGGTCTAAATGGCTCAGCAGGGAGCCCTAGCTCAGATGGGTGTAGCTGTTTCTCAGCCCTGATTGACACTTACCTGGTATAAACATGTTACATATGGCATTCATTGATTCTAGCTGAATTAGTTATCTATGGCTGTATAACAAATTACCCTGAAACTTGGCAGCTTAAAACAATAAATATTAAAGCAATTATTATCTCACACAGTTTCTGGGGTCAGGTATCTATAAGCAGCTTAGCTGGTGGTTCTGTCTCAATGTCTCTCATGAGGCTGCTGCCAAACTGTCAGGTGGGGCTGCTGTCGCCTGAATCCGGACAGTCACTTGCTAGTCCATCTGTGGGATTCACAGCAAGCCTCAGTTCCCTGCAGGCTGATGGACAGAAGGCCTCTTTCCTTGCCACATAGACCTCTCTACAGGGCTGCCTGAGTGTCCTTAAAAGCCAACAATGAGGTAATGGAAGAAGGAGAGAGACCTAGTCATAGATCTAGACATAGATGTAGACGTAGACACGGACATAGATGCAGATGTATATGTAGACACAGACATAGACATAGCTGTAGCATAGATGTAGGTATAGACATGACGTATGTAGACATAGAAGTAGAAATAGACATAGACATAGACATGGATGTGGACGTGCACATAGACATAGACACAGACATAGACATAGACGTAGACACAGATGTAGACATAGACATATGTAGACATAGACATGGATGTGGACGTGGACATAGACATAGACACAGACATAGACATAGACGTAGACACAGATGTAGACATAGACATATGTAGACATAGACGTAGACACAGATGTAGACATAGACATATGTAGACATAGACGTAGACGTAGACACAGACGTAGACGTAGACATAGACATAGACACAGACGTAGACATAGACATATGTAGACATAGACGTAGACACAGATGTAGACATAGACATATGTAGACACAGACATAGACACAGACGTAGACATAGACATATGTAGACATAGACGTATGTAGACATAGACGTAGACACAGATGTAGACATAGACATAGGTAGACATAGACGTATGTAGACATAGACGTAGACACAGATGTAGACATAGACACATGTAGACATAGACGTAGACACAGATGTAGACATAGACATATGTACATGTAGACATAGACATAGACACAGATGTAGACATAGACATATGTAGACATAGACGTAGACACAGATGTAGACATAGACACATGTAGACATAGACATAGACGTAGACACAGACATAGGCACAGCCGTAGACACAGATGTAGACATAGACACATGTAGACATAGCCGTAGACGTAGACACAGACGTAGACATAGACACATGTAGACATAGACGTAGACACAGATGTAGACATAGACATATGTAGACACAGACATAGACACAGATGTAGACATAGACATATGTAGACATAGACGTAGACGTAGACACAGATGTAGACATAGCCGTAGACGTAGACACAGACGTAGGCACAGACGTAGACGTCCAGATGGGGATGAGATAGATCCAAAGGTAGAGACAGAGCATGAAACAGAAGCTGCCGTGTCTTCAAACCTAATCTCGTAGTGAATGTACCCCGGTCTCTGCCCTATCCTGTTGGTCACACACAATGTGGGGGTCACCTCACAGGGATGTGGGGATCTCTGTGGTCATCCTGGGCCACACCGTCACCCCCAATGTTCTTACATGTTTGAAATTGGGTACATCTTATAACCAATGGTATGTCATAGTTTCATTGGCAAAATTCCCACTTAGTGGTATGCACACTAACCACGTGACTTGTCATTGAGCAGACGTAGACATAGACACAGATGTAGACATAGACATATGTAGACATAGACGTAGATGTAGACCCAGACGTAGACATAGACATAGACATAGACATAGACACAGACGTAGACGTAGACACAGATGTAGACATAGACATAGGTAGACATAGACGTAGACATAGACACAGACGTAGAAATAGACATATGTAGACATAGACGTATGTAGACATAGACGTAGACACAGATGTAGACATAGACATAGGTAGACATAGATGTAGACGTAGACACAGACATAGACATAGACATAGACACAGATGTAGACATAGACGTATGTAGACATAGACGTAGACATAGACACAGATGTAGACATAGACGTATGTAGACATAGATGTAGACACAGATGTAGACATAGACATAGGTAGACACAGATGTAGATGTAGACACAGATGTAGACATAGACGTATGTAGACATAGACGTAGACATGGACGTAGACGTAGACACAGACGTAGATGTAGACATATGTAGACATAGACGTAGACGTAGACACAGATGTAGACATAGACATATGTAGACATAGACATAGACGTAGACACAGATGTAGACGTAGACATATGTAGACATAGACATAGACGTAGACACAGACGTAGACACAGATGTAGACATAGACATAGGTAGACATAGACGTAGACATAGACACACACATGGACGTAGACATAGACACAGACGTAGATGTAGATATATGTAGACATAGACGTAGACGTAGACACAGACGTAGACACAGATGTAGACACAGACATATGTAGACATAGACGTAGACGTAGACACAGACGTAGACACAGATGTAGACATAGACATATGTAGACATAGATGTAGACGTAGACACAGACATGGACGTAGACGTAGACACAGATGTAGACACAGACATATGTAGACATAGACGTAGACGTAGACACAGATGTAGACATAGACGTATGTAGACATAGACGTAGACGTAGACACAGATGTGGACATAGACATATGTAGACATAGACGTAGACGTAGACACAGATGTAGACATAGACATATGTAGACATAGATGTAGACATAGACACAGATGTAGACATAGACATATGTAGACATAGATGTAGACGTAGACACAGACATGGAGATAGACGTAGACACAGACGTAGACATAGACATATGTAGACATAGACGTAGACGTAGACACAGACATGGACATAGACATAGACACAGACGTAGACATAGACATATGTAGACATAGACGTAGACACAGATGTAGACATAGACACATGTAGACATAGACGTAGACGTAGACACAGATGTAGACATAGACATATGTAGACATAGACGTAGACACAGATGTAGACATAGACATATGTAGACATAGACATAGACATAGACACAGATGTAGACATAGACATATGTAGACATAGACATAGACGTAGACACAGACATAGGCACAGATGTAGACATAGACATAGACGTAGACACAGATGTAGACATAGACACAGGTAGACATAGATGTAGACGTAGACACAGACATAGGCACAGATGTAGACATAGACACATGTAGACATAGACATAGACGTAGACACAGATGTAGACATAGACACATGTAGACATAGACATAGACGTAGACACAGATGTAGACATAGCCGTAGACGTAGACACAGACATAGGCACAGATGTAGACATAGACGTAGACGTAGACATAGATGTAGACATAGACGTAGACGTAGACACAGATGTAGACATAGACATAGGTAGACATAGACGTAGACGTAGACACAGACGTAGACATAGACATATGTAGACATAGACGTAGACACAGATGTAGACATAGACATAGACATATGTAGACATAGACATAGACATAGACACAGA
>NW_007735341.1:1856-3558 GCF_000696425.1 Galeopterus variegatus | reverse complement strand
GTAGACATAGACGTAGACGTAGACACAGACGTAGACATAGACACATGTAGACATAGACGTAGACGTAGACACAGATGTAGACATAGACGTAGACATAGACACAGACGTAGGCACAGATGTAGACATAGACATATGTAGACACAGACATAGACACAGATGTAGACATAGACATATGTAGACATAGATGTAGACGTAGACACAGACGTAGACATAGACGTAGACGTAGACACAGACGTAGACATAGACACATGTAGACACAGACGTAGACGTAGACATAGACACATGTAGACACAGACGTAGACGTAGACATATGTAGACATAGCCGTAGACGTAGACACAGACGTAGACACAGATGTAGACATAGACACATGTAGACATAGCCGTAGACGTAGACACAGACGTAGACACAGATGTAGACATAGACACATGTAGACATAGCCGTAGACGTAGACACAGACATAGGCACAGATGTAGACATAGACACAGGTAGACATAGCCGTAGACGCAGACACAGACGTAGGCACAGATGTAGATATAGACACATGTAGACATAGACGCAGACGTAGACACAGATGTAGACATAGACACATGTAGACATAGACGTAGACGTAGACACAGACACAGGCACAGATGTAGACATAGACACATGTAGACATAGACGTAGACGTAGACACAGACGTAGGCACAGATGTAGACATAGACACATGTAGACACAGACGTAGACGTAGACATATGTAGACATAGCCGTAGACGTAGACACAGACGTAGACACAGATGTAGACATAGACACATGTAGACATAGCCGTAGACGCAGACACAGATGTAGACATAGACATATGTAGACATAGACGTAGACATAGACACAGACGTAGACATAGACATATGTAGACATAGACGTAGACGTAGACACAGACATGGACGTAGACGTAGACACAGATGTAGACATAGACATATGTAGACATAGACGTAGACGTAGACACAGACGTAGACACAGATGTAGACATAGACATATGTAGACATAGACGTAGACATAGACACAGACGTAGACATAGACATAGGTAGACATAGATGTAGACGTAGACACAGACATGGACGTAGACGTAGACACAGATGTAGACATAGACATATGTAGACATAGACGTAGACGTAGACATAGATGTAGACATAGACGTAGACGTAGACACAGATGTAGACATAGACGTATGTAGACGTAGACGTAGACACAGATGTAGACATAGACATAGGTAGACACAGATGTAGACGTAGACACAGATGTAGACATAGACGTATGTAGACATAGACGTAGACATAGACACAGACGTAGACACAGATGTAGACATAGACACATGTAGACATAGCCGTAGACGCAGACACAGACACAGGCACAGATGTAGATGTCCAGATGGGGATGAGATAGATCCAAAGGTAGAGACAGAGCATGAAACAGAAGCTGCCGTGTCTTCAAACCTAATCTCGTAGTGAATGTACCACAGTCTCTGCCCTATCCTGTTGGTCACACACAATGTGGGGGTCACCTCACAGGGATGTGGGGATCTCTGTGGTCATCCTGGGCCACACTGTCACCCCCAATGTTCTTACACATTTGAAATTGGGTACATCTTATAACCAATGGTGTGTCACAGTTTCATTGGCAAAATTCCCACTTAGTGGTATGCACACTAACCACGTGACTTGTCATTGA
>NW_007735341.1:0-584 GCF_000696425.1 Galeopterus variegatus | reverse complement strand
AACACTGATGCGAAACCCAGGAGAAGCTATTGCTAAAGTTGTGGATTTCTGTTCAGTTCCTCGGGTCACCTGTCTCCTCAGAGGAGGGGCAGCCTGTTCCATGTGGCCGACGGGAATCATTTCTATCACCTTCACCTCATTCCATGTCCAGAAATTATCTAGAAGTGGATCATAGACTCACACATAAAAGCTAAAACTATAAAACTTCCAAAAGAAAATGTAGACCAAATCTTCACGCTTTTGGTGCTATGGTTTGAATGTCCCCCCAAAACTTAATCGAAACTTGATCCCGACTGAAACAGTGTTAAGAGGGTGGGAAATCAGACTGTGCAGGGTTTGAAAAGCACTTTGGGAGGTGATTGGATCGTGAGGACCACACCTCCGTGGTGCATGAATCCATTCACAGAGTAAGTGAGTTGTCGGGGAGTCAACTGGGGGGCTTTATAAGGAGAGCGAGTGAGCATGTGGGAACGTTCTCCCCTCTCGCCACATGCTACCCTGCATCACCCTTGCAGAGTCCCCGCTGAGAACAAGGCCCTCACCACATGCACTCCCTGGGCCTTGGACTTCCCAGCCTCCCAAAC
>NW_007735340.1:70366-79520 GCF_000696425.1 Galeopterus variegatus | reverse complement strand
GGAATGATTTTTCAGAAGTAGAATAGAGTATAACAACAATTTATATTGAAACCAAAAAAAAATGGCAAGTCTGTTTATTAAGGAGAAGCAATCAATTTTCCCACTCTCATTATATAATATTACAAATATAATTTTCTCACAAGGTTATCATTTCTACTTAGGTAAGATTTCTCCGCTCGAAAACAACATTTTCAGGAAATCACTAATGCTAATGATTCAGAAGGCATATATTCTATCTATTCTCAGTAATACTAAAAAGTTATTTACTCTTCAAGGTCCAGTTTTACATAAAGAAACCCTTAGTCAAATAAATATGAACAATTATTTACCATTTGTTAAATAAGAATAACGCAGAGAACTAAACTTTTATTTCTTACTAAATAGTAATACTATTATATATGATTAAATAGAATTGTCTGCCTTGTGAGGCATTGAGCTTCTCCTCAGCACTAGATGAGAAACAAAGACTGAAAATCATGCCCCAAAGATCCTTAAAAAATAAAACATTATCATTGGCACACTTTAAAATTGGAGGTGATTTTATGTGTAACATACAGTATAGGTCCTCAGACCAAACTCCCTTGGGCTACTCATGATGTCAGCTGCAGCTGGGGTGGGCAGTTCCCATGTGTATTGTCAGGGGCCCAGTGCTTCAGACTGAATGTGCGTGCTTCCCCAAAATCCATACGTTGAAATTCTAACTCCCAAGGTGATGGTACTAGGAGGTGGGGCCTTTGGGAGGTGATTAGATCATGAATGGTTCAGGAATGGGATTAGTGCCCTTATGAAGGAGGACCAGGGGAGATCCTTCACCTCGTTTCCTTTGCCTTGTAAGATAAGAGTGAGAATGCACCATCTGCAAACCACAAAATAAGCCTTCACCAGATGCTGGATCTGCTGGCACCTTGATTTTGGACTTTCTAGCCCCCAGAACTGTGAGAAATAAGTTTCTGTTGTTTGTAAGCCATCCAGTCTGAATGAACTAAGACACCTCCCAGGTGCTGAACTATTCCTCCCCACTTCCTTGTTTCCTGGCTTTCTCTGAAGTTCTGGACTCTAGCTCTGCCCATGCACAGGTGCAGCTCAGAAGGACAGGTGGATATACCCCTCAGAACAAAGTTCAACCAATGGGGACTGAGAAACAATACATACATGCCCTAGCCACCAGTCCTTCACAGAGGCAATACCCAGGAGTTTTCTAAATGGTTCCTCAGAGGGTTTTGAGATGACTGAGCCTCAGTTGCTTGCAGAAGAAACCTGCTCAAGAATGTGTCTGCTATTAGGTGTTCCTTCTTCCCTGTCTCCCTCTCTCTGTGCTCTTGCCTCTGCTTCCTGGGATCATCTCCTACATTAACTATCTAAGTCCTGGTATGAGACTCTTATGGGAACTTATATTAAGCTATTAGGCTACAAAGAAAACCTTGGTGAATTTCAAAGTCATAAGCAATAGTATAGATTACACATTCTGATCATGATGCAATAATACTAACATTAATGATGTAATTAAAACACAAAACAACAAAATCCTCAATTACTTAGATGTTTAAAATCATTCTTAATACTTGAGTGGATAAGAAATTATACATAGAATGTAAAACAGCCTACTAAAAATGATAATAAGGTGCAGCTAAATGTATGGCCACAGAAAAATGCATTTCCTGAGAGATTTTCCATAAACAGAGGAAAAAAAAAAAAAACATCAAACAGTTCACATAAAAAAATTATAAAATTAAGAAATAAGAACGTTATTAAAGAAAAGTAAGAAAGTTAAAAATGTAGGAAGTAATAAAGATAAAAATTACTGTAGTACCTATATTAACAATTGTAACTAACAATTTCTGATGGGTTCCTATATGCAAGGCCCTTATTACATTTTTATGATTAACATTATTTTACAGGTGATTAAATCGAGGTGCAAATAAAGTTGCTCAAGTTTACACATTTAATAAGTCATGAAACCCAAATGAAAACCCAGGCTGTCTGAATTTAGAGCCCCCACCTTCTTAAACCACTTACTGTTCTTCAATAACTACTTCTTACAAGATACACATACACCAACAGGTAAATCCCATATTTGTCTAATCAAGGTTAAAAAAAATAAAAGAAATGAAAATTAGTTCTAAGTGGATATAACCACAGGTAAAGAGAAAATAATAAAAATTAAATAAGAATAATGTGTAAAAGAGTTTGCTAAATATTTTCAAATGTGGATAAAGTGCATAATTTTCTATAAAAACATAAATCACTAAAAACCAAAAGAAATGTCTAGACTACATGAAAAAGGAATGGAAGAAACATATATGGAAGAAATTGAGAATATTGACTGAGAATATCCTCCTAAAAAAATGGGGTGAAATGGTTTCTTGTTTCAAATCTTCAAAAACATATATTTTATATATACGTATTTTTTAATTCTAGCGTTGATAGAAAAAAAAATCTCTCTATTCTTTTAAAGAAGCTAGCATAGACTTTATGCGTTGTATGTGTAGTGTGTATCATTTTAAATTCCCACTAGCAGTGTATGGGTGTTCTAGTTGCCCACAATTCCTCACCAACAATTGATACAATCAGCCTTTTTAAATTTAGCCATTCTAGTAGATAGGAATGCTATCTCATTGTGGTTTAAATTTGCATTTCCCTAAAGACTAATGATGTTGAGAATATTTTCATGTGCTTTATTCGCTATCTGTATATCTTGTTTGGTGAATGGTCTGCTCATATCTTCTGCTTTTTAAAAATTTTCTCTATTGTTTTCTTACTATTGAGTTTTGATCATTGTTTATGTTATGAATGAAAGTTCTTTATCAGATATGTGTATATAGTATGGCCCTATTTTCATAAACATAAAAATCTTTCTATGCTATGTAGACAACAAAATTAATGAATGAAAGATGCCAAAATACTAAAAGTAGTTTTTATTTAAGTGATGGATTATGGGAACCAGCTGTTTTTTAAAGAGACATCTTCCATTCACCACTTATATCAAATCCAAACCTATATATTCTAGGCCAGTGGGGTAGGATCAATCGTTGAAAGTGCTTTTAGTTATATCTCTCCTTGTACAGTGGCTAATCCTCCATTATGTTATTTGCTGTACCAATTATTTATGACTGTTGGTCAGAGGATTAGGTTTTACAAGCCAGTGAAGAGAATTGTTCTTCAAATAAGTGCACTTTTCATAGTGAAAGTGTATTTCTTTATGTACTAGTGTGTTTATATTTCTCCCAATTGTATAGGATAAACTCTACCTCCTCCAGCCAATTATCCTAAATGCTATGCCACCTGTTAATTGTGTCTCTATGTCATATATTCATGATTGAATTGGACTGGGACTCTGTGATATATCAGGGTCTGCAGAAATGTATTAATTCTGGCCCTCCAAGAGCCTTAGTGTGGCCAAGCCAGCTTTCAGCAATTAAGGCTGCTCACCCTTGCCTTCCCCTTTCCATCTCTGGATTTGGGTAGCACTAAGGAGATCAGTGATGAAGAGTTGTGATTAGGTCTCATTATTCACCCTTGCCCAAATGTGTCATTGAATAATAACCCGTACCTGAGACTTGCTTTAGCTTGAGCATCTGGAAAAAAATGTTCCTATTGGAATGTCCTATTGGCATCTTATTGAAAGGTCCTGAGAAGATTTATTTAGCTGGGCTTCAGCTCCAGGTGAAATGAAGGAATTTGTTTAAGTATGCCCTGAGTACATACTGAGTACCATGCATTCCATTAGGTGATGTGACTAGAGACATTAGAGAGGCACTGCCTTCAAGAAACCCACTGTCCAGTGAGGAAGGAAGAAATAAACAAACATATAAATGCAAAACAGTATAATGAATATCCATATATAATATATAATCACATAACATTATTATATAATATAATAAGATACATTGTGTTATTCTCCCATATATATATGGATGTTAAAGGTCAGTGAGATGAATCAAACACATAAAAAGTAAATAAACACATAAATGCAAACTATTATGTGCTTGTTTACTCTTTGTAATTTTCCCATCTCACTCACCTTTAATATAATGTTAAAATATTATATAATGCATTATATATATATATATATATATACACACACCCCCTCTCTCCCCACACACACAGAAAGAGGGGACCATATGGGAAAGAGTGGTTAACTCTGCTTGGGTAGGGCACAAAAAGGTTCAAAGAACTGACTTGCACAAGTCAGAAAAAGAGAGACAGAATTTCAGGCAGGAGCAGTGATATTAGCAACCTATAAATATGAAAACAATAAATGGTATATTAGAAAACTTTGAACGGTTTTATAGCATGGGAAATGGAATGCATGTTTGATGGAAGATGAGTGAGGTGAGAGAATTAAGCAGTTTACCTCATGGAGGGCCATGCATCTCAGGCCTCTGGGTTTGACATAGTAGTGTCTCTACAGGATGCTAATGTCCATGAGATATTACAGATGTTCTGTGAAATATGAAAGAGTTCTGTAGACAAATACATTTGAGAATTGCTATGTATTATATGGTCTATCCTCCCATGGAGATTTAGGATGTATAAAAAATTTCTGGTAGTAAAAAGAAAAAGTGAACAAAATAATCTCTTTAACCTTGTTTTACAAATGCTTGAAAATTGACATCCCCTCCCCACCCTGAACACCAATTAACATCTCTGAGAACATATTTCAGAACAATTGCTAAGGACACTAATATGGTAACGTGGTCAAATGTATGTCACAGAAAGGTGAGTGTTGGCTGTGGAGAACGGACTGGAGGAGAGAGAGCAAAGGCTGGGTAAACATCTAGGGAAGAGATGATAAAAGGCGGAGTGAATAAAGCAAAGCAGATGGGGAGAAGGTGACACTGAGAGCTCTTATGTCAGGACTTAAAGACTAACTGAGGTGGGGGGCTGAAGAAGAATGAAGAATTTTAATGACGGAAACTGCTAACTCCTGTGAATTTGGCTTGACTCTAAAAACATCATCAATATGAAAATCCAAGATGATTCCTGGTCTTTCCAAAAGTACTTTCTGCCCACCTTATGTGATATTCAGAAGTCCCAGGAAAAGAAAAATGCTTTTCAAGCTACCTAGTGACTCTGTTTTTAGAAGGAACATATTATTCTTGATGACTGGAGTTCTAGAGACAAAGTCAAACCAGTTAATAGGGCTTGCAGATTCCAGGATAAGCGGCTGTGCACTGTTAGGGCAAGACACCTAGATTGCTATCCAAGGTGCTGAATGAATTTGTTTAGTTATCTGAAACTCACTGCTCTGACTGTGTCAAGCTCAGCTCTCTGACAGAGTAGCAGTCTTGTCCCAGACCAAGCAAGACATCGTCTAACTGGTGTGTTGGCTGCCTGCCCTTGCCAGGACTAGCCGACTCTGACTTTTGATCAGGACGACAACCTGATTTCTCATCTGGACTCGTTGAAGATCAGCCATGAGCTGCAAGCTCTCTGTGTCCACGGAGGCTAAAAACATTCCAATAAGGTAGGTAAATGTTTCCTCCATGAATAGAATTGACCAGCAAAGAGAGCAGATACTTTGTTACTGTGGATGGTTGATAAACTGTGTAAATTAATTTTTCGAGTTACATTTCAACACACCCAGGTTTCAGGAGCCTGAAGTTTCTCCTTTGCAGGAAGCTTCTATCGCTCACTGGCCTATATTGAGCTCAGCCCCTAAGGGACACATTATCTTCCCCCCAGGAGCTCAAAATCTAGTGGAAAATATAAATACATATTTTCAAGTACTGTACAGTGACTTGTATTTAGTATCAAATAGATTAAATGTATTAGGGACCCAGAAGAGAGAGGATTAGCATGGGCTGGAATAATAAGGAAAAGCTTCATGGAGCAGGTGGTGGATGACCTGGCTCTTTATGTGCAGGTAGATTTCAGATAAAGAGGAAGAGCATGTGCATTAACAACAGCTTCATGGGAGTGGAAATGCCCATGCACATGTGGCATAGTAAATACCTGGTTCAACCTAGAGCTCTCTATCCTTTCTGTGCATGGTCTATCTCATCCTCCCCACTCCCATTCACATGCAATATACCACCCTTGATCCCTTCCTCACAATGATCATATTATTTCTCTCATACAAACAGAAGAAATATCTTTTTAAATGTATTGACATTTGGAAGAATATAATCTGATAGTCTCCTCCAAGTAATTTTGATATTTTCTAGAGACATGCTTCTTCAAGGTGTAAGGAGTGTCTTAAAACTTCTGGTCTTCGAATCACAGCTCTGACATCTTTAGCTCATGCATAGATTAGAAATTGTTAATAAAATATAGCTCCCAGCCTAAAACAAAGCCTATCATGGTGCAAACAAGGACAATTTAAAAATAAACAGAAATACAGAGGGGAGAAAAATCTGGATATGTGAAGTTCGATGGTGAAGCTGGAAGATTTCAAAGAATAGACTTTCTTAAGTGAATTTACAAGAATTGTCCACCTAATAGACCCTTTTAAAACTAAATTCTGGGATTTGTCAAAAATCCTAGTTATCACAATTTCAAAGGGCATTCTGATGGAGGCATTTTACAGAACATATTTTTGGAACATCTATTTTCAACAGTTTCAGAATTTCCAGACTTTTGTGCGAAAGAAACAGTCAAGGGAAGGGCTAGAGTAGTAAAAACATAGTTCCAGGAACTTGACGTGACCAGGGCAGAAAATCTTTGGAGTGTAATCTGAAGCAGACAGAGAGACCAGGACTTACCTTTACTGTGTAAGAGGTACTGTGCAGGTGAGATCAGCTGGGTTTTCGGCTAGTCTCCACCAGGATTTTGGCATTCGGTAGATTAATGTATTTAATGAATACTAATAATTTAAATAGATTAATCAATAATACTTAGTATTATTCAATCAGTCATTTAAATTGTGTGATGGTCAAATATAATACAGCATACACCTTTCAAACAGCAAACACCTAGAAATTCTATCTACTCATTGATAAGCCAAAGGGTGAAGTCAGGTGTGAATACAGACTGCAGATATTCACCAGGTTTTATGAATGTCACCAGTTTAGCATCTCATCCCCATCTTTCAAGAGAACCCTGAATAACGACCAAATTCCTGAACGGTATGAAAGGTATTTTGAACCACATATTCCTCGATTCTTCACTAGCTGTATTCCTCTTGACATCACACATATACTCGGTTCCTTATTTTTTTTTCATATTTTTTCACTCTCAACACTTATTTAATTATGGATACACACACACACACGTTTTTAAAAGGTCCCTTTCCTCTCTCTTTCTTCCAGATTTTGTCCAATTACAATGTGCCATTTATCATTTTACATAAAATTTCCCATTCCTTTCCATTTATCTTTGCATCCCAGATAATCCTGATGATTATGCTTTTGTCTTTTGCACAGGGCACCGTGGAATGTCTTTCTTTGGGACTCCGACACAATGAAAGCACACAAATTAGGTCTCAGGTGATCGGCTTCAGAAGTGCAGGAATTAAAAGTAGTGCTATAGAAAAGCTTCAACATTGAATAGTTAAAAGAACTGTTTTAGTGCTTCTATTGTCTGAAAAAATGTACTTATGTGGAATTGCTTATTTGATGATCTTGCCAAACTCAAAAGTGCTACTGCACTCAAAGAATACAAGAGCATTTGTTAGGGTTTCTTAGTATTTCTGGACAAGAATGTCTCATNCTCAAAGAATACAAGAGCATTTGTTAGGGTTTCTTAGTATTTCTGGACAAGAATGTCTCATGCATCTTTAGATATCAATCACGTCTTTGTTCATTTCCTGCCTTTTTTTATAATGAAGGGTCCTTGCTGAAATGCATGAGAGATAGCTGGTACCAGAGCAGCACATTTTGGGTATTAAATGTTGTCTTTGAGGAAACTGAGGTGTTGAGAGGTGAAGGGCAGACAGAGTGATTTCCTTAGAGCAGGTATTTAGCAAATATCTATGTGGACTAACTATCATGCCCTTATCACTCACACAACCTTGAATATTAAATAAAATAGATGTGTATTTCTAAATATATGTACCAAACTTTAATTTTCATTTCACACTCAAAACCTCTGTACAAAAAGAGGTAAAGCAGGCAAAAAAAATTACAATGACTTCAGCAAACAACATATGACAACTTTAGAACAGCTTCGGGTATGCAACAGCCTTCATAGACATAGCAGGAGAACTAGGTTCTTAAGTTCTGGGCTCTTTAAGACAAAATTCCAATATTTATTATTAACATCTAGAAAAATTCAGTTTTCTGGTTGTTAATTAATACTTTGGCCCTAATGGGTCAGTGCAATTCAAAACGTCATTTTCCACTTGCTTTTTACTNTGCAACAGCCTTCATAGACATAGCAGGAGAACTAGGTTCTTAAGTTCTGGGCTCTTTAAGATAAAATTCCAATATTTATTATTAACATCTAGAAAAATTCATAGTTTTCTGGTTGTTAATCAATACTTTGGCCCTAATGGGTCAGTGCAATTCAAAACGTCATTTTCCACTTGCTTTTTACTACAAATTCCTAGTGGCACATGAATGGTTTCAGAGAACAGAGTTATAATGCCACAGTAGCAATGTATCTGAGAAATGTAACTTTCACCTTGTTGTTTGCCCCAAAATAAATATCTGAGTCATGGAAAACACTGTTTATTTGAAAACTCTGAGACATCAAATATGAAATATAGTTAACATTGACGTTGACACTGGCGCTAGCACTTCCCCCTAAACCATCCACGAGTCTTGGACACGTGTGCATGCAGCACAGAACAAGTGATTTTTCAAGGACTCCTGATGCCTGTTGGACAGTCTGTTAAAAGAATTTGTCTCCCACAGTAGCTCTGGAGCGGGCCCAAGGCTCGTCACCTGTTAGTGATCACGGACATTCAGTTAACCTGTCCTCCTAATAATCAGAGACAACAATTGAGACCCTGGGCTTTTCAGAATCCACATACTGGTGAATCTTGGCTTTGAGACAAGGTGGCCTGGCTAAATTGGGGCAGTCCAGCAGCAACTCGTGTATATTTGGTCCCATTAAGAGAAAGCCTAGTTAAAAATTATAAATGTGCTCAACTATGTACTCTGATATATATACACATATAATTGGACAGACAATCTCTAGCATTTTCTTACTCAGCGAGCTGAGAGGAAGCTATGGTATAGACACAACTTGGGTTCATGTCCCTGGGTCTGTG
>NW_007735340.1:66212-69567 GCF_000696425.1 Galeopterus variegatus | reverse complement strand
TTGGACAGACAATCTCTAGCATTTTCTTACTCAGCGAGCTGAGAGGAAGCTATGGTATAGACACAACTTGGGTTCATGTCCCTGGGTCTGTGCCTCTTGAGCCCTCTGGTGGTTGGCAAGTCCTTAAACTCCTCACCTGACAAAGGAGAAAAATGGCCCCAATGATGACAAACATTGTGTGCCTCTGTATTTCTCATTTTGACAGTTATTGCTCAAACAAAACATGTAGCTGCCAAATAGGACATTTCTTAAACTGAATATTTAATGACTTTGCTTACTTGGAGTTACCACATTTTCTGGCTCCCTCTAGGGTTTTAGAATCCCTAGGTTTAAAAAAGTCTTGAAGGCTATCTAATAAATTTCTGTTTGCATGACAAAACCTCCATCCAAGTAGCTGTACATGTTAAGCTTGAAAAACTACAAGAAAACCAGCCTTTCCTCTCTTTGTTGACTAATGTTTACATACAGACCAGAGAATCTTTCTTACCCCCTGACTGTATTTCTTTGTTAACAAAACAAAACAAGTATTTTTTCAACTTTTCTTTGAGGGCTCAAGGGAATGTCACCTGGCCACTAAAGTCCAGAAAGCAATGGTACCTTGCAGCTCATTACTTGGGATATCACAAATAATGCCAAACCTTGGTGTGCCCAGACTCCACTCCCAAGATTATCATTCACTAACATTCTGGGCAACTCTTACCTTCTAGTAGAAATAAGCAAATAATAATATAGGCCAGACAGGATTTATTAGGAAAGGTCCAGTCCCATCCCATAGTATGTATTCACAGGCCACATGGTGAAAAGGAAGAGCATGGAGTCAGGAGTGAAGATTCCTGGTTCTGGTCACACCTGGGAGCCATTCTGTGTGACCACATCTTCTGGGCCTCATTTTTTCCATTGGAGGTCAAATAGATGATTTCCAAGATTCTATTCTAACTAATCTCTGTCTACAGACAGAATGACTACAGGCCTTGTAATATCATTAATCATCAAGACAAGGGGGGCAATGCTTACTAGACTCTACCTACTAAGAAGGATGAGGAAGTCAGTCATTTCATTGGTGCCCAGCCTTACAGGGCTCTTGGAGATTGTCTGTTTTAATTGCCCATTTTATAGACTAGGAAGGTGAGATGCAGAGAGCTTAAACAAATTTCCCAAGATCATGCTGCGAATCATTAGTAGGGCTGGGACTAAAACCAGGTGTTCAGACCACAGCTTTCACATCGTAATGAGCTAGTAGTGGGGCTGAGAAGGAGCTGCCTTTGAAATCCCAAGTAATCAGAAAATGTGAGTTTTCTCTCTCTAAATTTCCCCACTTTCCTGGTAACTAATGAAGTGCGCTGGATCTCTGCTCCCACATGAATGGTCCACAGAGGACAGGACTCCTATTAAGAGGGGCTGTGCACCCAGCACTCTGCTGATAACTGGAAGGTTGGGAAACTTACCTATAATTTCAAAGCCAGAGCTCCAAATCCCTGTCGCACTAGGTGGGGGGTTGAAACAGAGCATAACCATCCTGTTGCCTGGGTGTCCCTCCTCCAACCTGTCCCCCACTTCTAAGACAACAACCTTCATCAGTCCAGCTGCAACAGTGCATCTGTCTATTCCTGCTGCTTTCTCACTAACTGATTAGAATACAGGTGGTTTTCCTCTTGCAAAATTAAAAGGAAACATTAGAGGGATATAAATCCAGACAGAAAGGAATATGATGATTAATAAAACACGTGCAAACAGAAAAGCTGCACGTGGGGTTTGCAGTCTGAGGAAAGAGAGGGGGCGTGCTGAATTCAAAACACTTGGGTTTGATTCTCCACATGCATTTTTCTTTTTTTGGATTCCTCTCTCCCTCTGTTAGGATAACAGTTGTGTTTCTTGTAGCTGAGCCGACACAGGAAATCAAATACTTTGTGTTTCTATAAACTATACTTCCCAGAGAGATAACACATTTAGAATTAAAACACTAGCACAAACTATTAGGAATTTCTGATTGTTACAGGTGTTGTTAAAGGACTCCAGTAGCAAAGTTCAAAGTCTCCGAATTTTGCCGTTGGAGAAGGGGGTTTCGTTTCAGACATCAAAGGTAAGGCTCTCAAGTCAATTTATGCTCTGCTGGGTTAAGTCAGTCATGATACAAATTAAAGTCCATATATTTCAGTGACAAGAAGGAAACGGTTATGTAAATACACAAGTATTAACATCAATCTGTATTAAATTATGTAAACATATACATCTTCTGAGGTCAGCACATAGATCCTCTTCTTTGAGCAGAGCTCTACTGAAGCATTGCTCGAATCTGTTTGGAAGTCGATTCATCATTCAAGTGCTTTGTAGTAAACCTGGAAGGAGAGAGAAAGATGGAGGTCAGCCTGCAAGGAGTCTCTGCGAAAGCTTCCATAATGACTCTCCAGCCCATCTTTACCTTGAGAAACACAATTGATATTTATGAATCATATGTGGCCTTAGTTCTTTAGACAAAGAGTCACTCTTCGATGCTTACAGTCTTCTCGGACAGATTTAATATTTGATTCTTCCTTCTGAAGAAATTCTGTATTATGGTTATTAAATCATTTTTTTTTTTTAACTTAATCAAATAATTGCACGAAGGAATGATAAGCAATCTCATTTCCCAGGGAACTAGAATTCACATGATCGAGCGTAGAATCAAGGCTATCCCCGCTGAGTCACAGATTTCAAAATGTGGATTTGCACACCAACATTACCCAAAACTTAAACGTTTACGGCTCCTGGCTTTCATGGCAACGCTTATCCCCATTTCTACCACTAGGGGGCATAAATGCAGGTAAACAAACCAAAAGAAAAAAAAAAAAAAAGAGGTGCAATCAACAGCCTCTCATTCACTTAGTGTAGACAAAGTTTATGCAAAGGAAGGAAAGGAAAATTAACATCTAATAAAACCTTGACTATGTCCTAGGCACTCCTAGTAAGTTTTCACTTCACTCAAAATAACTCTTTGCAGGCAAGGTTACTGCCTTCACTTTACAGATGAGAAAATTGAGATTCAGAGAAATTTGATTAAATTAAATGACCTATTCCAGGTCACAAAGCTGACAATTTGTGCTTTGTGAACAATCTGTGGTTTCTGACTTG
Source organism: Galeopterus variegatus (assembly GCF_000696425.1). Taxonomy (NCBI): domain Eukaryota; kingdom Metazoa; phylum Chordata; class Mammalia; order Dermoptera; family Cynocephalidae; genus Galeopterus; species Galeopterus variegatus. The sequence goes on along the minus strand of NW_007735340.1, from coordinate 66,459 downwards.
AGCCTAGATCTGGCTACCTCGAAAGCCTGTGCTCTTTCCACAGTGTATTCAGGAGACAGAAATTCCAGTACTCAGATGAGTCTCATGGTCTAACACAGTGCCCTGATCTCCATGAAGTTTTGTTTGATTTAATGAAGCTGGAAACTTTAAAAAACTCAGAAGTTAAACTCTTCTTACTGTGTATAGAAAGCCAGCCTGGTGCGAAATGGGAACCAGTGGAGAACACATTGGCTTATCCATAGACTCC